>NC_048298.1:109024205-109284047 GCF_013100865.1 Trachemys scripta elegans | reverse complement strand
GGGGTTGGGGGGCGGGGGGGGGGGGGGGGGGGGGGGGGTTTGGGAAAGGGGGGGGGGTGGGGGGGGGGCGGGGTAAATAATGGGGGGGGGGGGGCAAAATTGTTTTTGCTTTGGGCGGCAAAAATCCTAGAGCCGGCCCTGATTGTGACCCTCTGAGATGCTACTGAAGCCAGTGGGAGTTGCAAAACTGCCTCTAGAGCTGCATGTCGCCCCATCAACCCAGTTCTGGTTAGCACTTCTTGGGTCACTGCTTTAATGGCAGCTTGGAGGGTAAAATGGACTTGTTCTGTGGAGACTGTCAACCCGTAATTTGCAGTAATAGAAGGGGAAAAGGAAAAAGACAACTAGATACGGTGATTGATTTGACAGAGAAGAATTTCCTTAATAGAGATATAATAATTAATACCACCCAGCTCGTATGTTGCACTTTTCATCAGTAGATCTCAAAGCATTTCACAAATGAGATCAGTGTCATCCTCCTCCTTTTACAGACCGGAAAAGTGTGTTGATGTGACTTGCCCAAGCTCACCCAGCAGGCCAGTGGCAGAGTCAGGAATAGAAACAGGTCTTCTGAGTCCCCGTACAATGCCTTATCCACTAGGCCACACTGCTGATACAGCTTTCCCCTCCTGTTTGCCAGGTGGCTGGGGCAAGTCCTTCAGGAACAGATGGTAAAACCATGCAGTAAGGAGGGAGGGACCGATTACAAGCCCCTGGTTTGCAGGAGGTTCCCCACCCTTCCTCCTTGGAGTAGGGTGGGACTGGTTTCCCATACTGACTCATCACTCCCTGTGTCTCCTCCCCGTCTCACCTGAGCAGGGTGACTCCCAATCCCTTGTACAGTCCCACTAGCCCTTGGGTTTTCAGAAGATCTCTGGCGATCACAGTGGCCGAGGGGCGCTTGAATGCTGAGGCTGTGCCAGTGGTGTAAGGTTTGTCCTGAGGGGGCTGGGAGAAGGGAGCCGGTGGTCCATCTGTTCCCAAAACCTTTTGCTGATGAATAGCTGAAAACAAACAAGAAAGAGGAATTGGGTATTTGGAGGGAGAAAGGATCCCTCATTCTTTGCTAAGCAACCACCCCTCCCCCCTAGTCACTGCCTGGCTTCCCGGTGACCTGCCCCTAGATCCTTTCCCCAACGAAAGATCGCTCCTGCCCAGAAGGTGAGAACAACTAGTCCTGAGAGAATAATTGATTTTGCAGGTTAATGGCTGACCTGAAAAAATCCAAAACAATTTGGTTAGTTTCAAAAGAAAAGTCATTGTTCTCGGTTTTTCTTGTCAACATGAAAAAGAAAAAGAAAAATTCATTCCGGTCGATTCAAAACATTTTGTTTCAAAAATACCATTTTGCAATGAAATGTGGAAACTGTTTCAAAAATGTCAAAACAAAACATTTCTACAAAAATAAACAGGTTTTTTCCCAGCCAAAACTATTTGCCAAATTCAACCCAAATTCGCAAATAGTTTCAATATGCTGAAAAATGCTGAAAAAATGTCACCCAGCTCTAACCACCATCCTGTCACTCTCTGTGTCGCCAACTAGGGCTTCCCAGTCCAAATCACTCTAGCAGTCCTGAGAGCATCAGAACCAACCACTTCTTCCCCACCCCCCCCAACCCACCCCAAGGAATGGAGAGCATAACCTCTATGTACTCACCAACAACCAGCCTGACAGTAAAACACTGAAGGTGGAGTTTGAACTCAGATCCCAATATGGGAGCATGAGGCAATTACTAGTCTATTGTACCAGTCCAGAAATTAGATCCTGAACATTCACACAGACAGCTGAACAGGTAAAAGAGTCTTGCATTTCTACCTTTCTCCCCAGGGATTTCTTTTGTTTTTAAATCCAAATTACGCTTTACACTTAAATTATAATCACTGCTGGCTGAGGCTGGGATTGCAGGAGTCGTGATCTCTTCTCACAGCCAGTGTCCCCATGTCATTGCCTGTGGTACTGCTTACTGGGAGAGGCTGGACAGGGGTCCCTGTGCGCTCCCCTTCAGCAAATATCGAGGTGGTGGGGACTGCACAAGCCTGTTCTTGAGCATCAAGGGCTCAGCCCCTTTAGAATGCAAATCTCACTATGATACCTGCGGGATCTCAAGCAGTTTGTGACAAAGGGATTTACTGCAGAACCTAAAGCAACAATCTGGATGTCCACTCCCACCCCCGCCATGCAAAAAAGAGGGCCTAACCCAGTCGTCCAGCATCTTGAAGCTGAATTTTCAGCATCTCCATGGGGGAGGTGACCACCACTTGGCAGGCCCCAGCTCCACAGCCAGCTAGCATCTCCCTCACCAACGTCAACTCCTTCCTGCCGGGAACAACACAGAAGTAAAGGGAATGCACAGCAGAGAGACAGACAGACAAACAGATTTACACAGCTATCTGGGTGCTGGGGGTACACAGCCTTCTCATGCTGCATCTTGATGCTGCCAGGCCACCCCAGCATGACAGCTCCGCATTGAGTCCTTAGACTTGTATCCTGAGCTATAAGGAAACAGACTAGACATGCTGTGCCACATATCCACATAGAAACAGGCACGCACCTCCTTGCTTATCCACGTGCTCCCCACACAGTATGCAGGTACATACGCACCCATGCATAAATGCTGTCTTTATTCCAACAGCCTGCCTACAATAGTGACCTTTGCTGTATGAAGGCACAAAACCCCTAAAACACCCCTGATTTTGCACTGCTGTGCCAAGGGAGGAAATTCTTTCCTGACCCCAGCTGATGACTGGCTCAATGTCTTAAAGAATATAATTTTATAATTTTTCATCCTAGCTAATGTATTCTTAGACACTATAGATCCTTTTCTTATTCATATACATGTCTCATCCTTTAAAAAAATTAGTAATATAGTTGTCTCAATAACATCCTGCAGCAGTGAGTTCCACAAGTTAATTTTAATATTTGATAAAAAGGTATCAGCTGTTTGCTTTTATCCCTTATGAATACAGGTATTATATCCCTCCTTGACAGGAGTCTGGACTTTTATCATTTAACAGTTTTTTCCATCTCTAATTTCTATGATCCTCTCTACTGTAGAGACATACGAAGACCCACCCTCACATGCTTGATATATACTCCCACACACATCCATAGGAACTGATCAATGGTCCTCCTAGTCTCTGATAATGCTGTGTATCAGATACTTCAGAAGATGACAAAAAATACCTATAATGATCCTGGACACACACACATACTAGTCACCCACATACTGTACACACAGAACCACAGGTATTCAGCCGCACACAAAGCTACACACCTGCATAACTATGCAGACCCCAATAGAAACACACCCACAATTACACAAATACACATATGCACACCCAAAACTAAATGTCTGTCTATAGCTTCATACAAATACTGCCCACCCACCACCCATACACACACATACATACACGTAGAAGTGTTTGAAGGGCCAAAACTAGACAATGCCATTTCCTCCATACCTGTCCTGTGACAGCAGCTGTCGAAAAAAGTCATTGGCTGCCAGCTTGATTGCCTTCTCTGGCGTGACCAGTGTCAGGTTCACTGCGGCCCCTGGTCAAGGACAGAAGGGGCGATAAAGGGTTAATTCAGTCACATTCCATGATATATTAAAAAGCCCTCCCACATTGATTACCCAAAGCAAGAATGGGGAAGAGAGACATCTCATGTGCAAATGATTCCATGCAGCGAGTGTCTGAGGTCTCAGCTGGTCACAGCTTCCAAGGGCAGGGGAAGTGGGGCCTTTCAAAGAGACTGCAATGGAGGCAGAACCAGGAACAGGGGCAGGATAGCCCAGGGGCGGAGGGATTGTGAATGGTATACGAGAACCAGTGCTTTGATGGACAGCAGTGTACTCAAACTGTGACCTATGGAGCAGCAGTAGCTCCACTAAGCCCTACCTTGTAGTCCTCAGAATTAAATGCTTAGCATTGGGAGGGGACTCCTGGGACAAATGTGAAAAGCCCTTGGTGACTCCCACTACAAGTGCACAGGGACCTTGGGGCCTGCTGGGACAGGAGAGTATCTCTATCTTACAAAATAATCTATATGATTATATTAGGATGGAGGGATGTTAACAGAGTGATAAGGCTTCCCATTGCCCTTGTTTTCACTGGAGTTTAGGAACAGGCACATCACAACAGGTCAATGCTCCGTTCACTCCAACATTCTGCCGACAGTAGTAGGTTATGCCATAGGAAGATGCCAACCCTCTAAATTGCCTGATTCTGAAGTGCTTCACCAAGGGAAGAAATTCCTTTCTGACCCCGCTTGACGATCACTTTATGCTCTGAAGCATGAGGCCTTACATCTTTGTAACTTTTTAACCTAACTAGTGTAACTGTAGATGCTGTTCTAATTCATATAAATGTCTTCCTTTTAAATAAATTTGCTAAGATAGTGGTCTCAATAATATTGTGCAGCAGGAAGTTCCACAGGCTAATTACAGATCAGGTAGAAGGGTATCGGGTATTTGCTTTCATCCATTTTAAATGGTTTGTCTTTCAGTTCCAGAAAGCACCCTCTTGTTTCTACTAAGTAGGCTTGAAAGGATTAGATTTTTATTGGTAAGTGTCAGTAAACTTCAATTTCACTGTACACACAAACAGACAAAAAAATATTTCCATCGATAATTGAAATGTACAGGTAGGCAAAGTAAGAAAAATGCTGCTTGAGAACTTAAGAGTTTGATTTAAGGATATTTACTTATATATTTTGACATGCGATGATGACTATTTGTGTTGTAATGATTATAAAACTAACTGCTTGAATCTCAACAGCTACTGTTATTACATAATTATTGTATGACCTCCCCATAATGTTTCACAATTTAAATAAAAATAAATACAATGACTAAAAGTCTAAAAATGCTTACAACGGAACATCAATATTATCTGTCAAAATGATCATAAATAAAAATCAAATTCTGTCAAGCCTACTAATACGGTAAATTAGAGCATCCAACTGGTCTTTTCTGGTCATCATTTAATTTCTCTCTCATATCGCCCTGCCTCTGATCATTTCCACTGCTCTCTGAAAGATTCCTTTTTTTGAGCCAGTATTTCTCTTGTCAGTAATTGTCAGCTGTGCTCAGTGAGAGCAATGACTGCGTGCCTCAGGGACAGCTGGGTCTGAAATAATGCCTCTATTCCTGAGAAGAGGCGTACAGGTGGCAGTATGCGCTTCTGCTGAGAGGCTGTAACTGACACAATGGGCCAATCCACTGCAAAGGGGCCCCTGACATGCCCACAGAGACTACCTCGGTACATGCCGAAGAATCCCTCTGAACGCAGAGTCTTCACCAAGCAATCCCGCCTGGAACCAGAGAGAGAAATGGGGTGAGTTGCTGCTGCCCCAGGACTGTGCCATTAGTTTGCTATTAACAACCCTTTTAGCTGCACTAGAGCAAGAGTTCACAGTTTCTGAAGGTAGAGGCCATTAGGGGGCAACATGATCACACACTTGGAGCAGGTTGGAGAGTCGCCCACGCAGGGCAGTAGTATGTGCATGCAAACACACGTGCCCACCACCCTTTGGCAGCTCCTGTAGAGGGAATAGATAGAAACAAGACAGAAGTCCCATTCTGGGAAAAGAACTAGCCTAGCTACTACCATATTTAACACAGAAATGGCTAGCATGGCTCTGACAGAACAGGGATACTTTGACCAATAGTAAAATGTTATAATAAAATCATGCTATAGAGACTGTGCTGGAGGATACTCTAGAAATACTCCATGTTTCTCAACCTTTTCATGTTGGAGATCCCTTATTTGAAGTCAAAACTTTCCACAGCCCCTCTTACATTGACTGTAAAAGTGTAAAAAGTAATAAGAAGCTAAGATAATTCATGTGTGTGTGTGTTTCGGGGGACTGATTGAGAATATCTGACCTTGAAGTGTAAGGCCTGGTCTACACTACGGGTTTAGGTCGACTTTAGCAGCGTTAAACCGAATTAAGCCTGGACACGTCCACACAACGAGGCCCTTTCTTTCGACTTAAAGGGCCCTTTAAACCGGTTTCTTTACACCACCTCCGACGAGGGGATTAGCGATAAAACCGGCCTTTGCGGGTCGGAATTGGGGTAGTGTGGACGGAATTCGATGTTATTGGCCTCCGGGAGCTATCCCACAGTGCTTCATTGTGACCGCTCTGGACAGCGCTCTCAACTCAGATGCACTGACCAGGTAGACAGGAAAAGACCCGCGAAGGTTTGAATTTCATTTCCTGTTTGCCCAGCGTGGAGAGCACAGGTGACCACGCAGAGCTCATCAGCACAGGTAACCGTCATGGAGTCCTCCCAGGATCGCAAAAGAGCTCCAGCATGGACTGAACGGGAGGTACGAGATCTGCTCGCCATATGGGGAGATGAAGCAGTGATAGCTGAACTCCGTAGCAGTAAAAGAAACGGAAAAGTATTAGAAAAGATCTCCAAGGCCATGAAGGACCGAGGCCATAACAGGGACACACAGCAGTGCCGCGTGAAAATTAAGGAGCTACGGCAAGCCTACCACAAAGCCAGAGAAGCAAACGGAAGGTCCGGGGCAGAGCCGCAAACTTGCCGCTACTACGCGGAGCTGCATGCGATCCTAGGGGGTGCAGCCACCACTACCCCAACCGTGTGCTATGACTCTCTCACTGGAGAAACACACAGGGAAGACGGTTCGGGGAACGAGGAAGATGACGATGGAGGTACTGTAGGTAGCTCACAGCAGCAAGGAAGCGGAGAAACCGGTTTCCCCAACAGCCAGGATATGTTTGTGACACTGGACCTGGAACCAGTAACCCCCGAACTCACCCAAGACCCTCAGGGCACACAGGAGACCTCTGGTGAGTGTAACTTTGTAAATATTTGTAAACATTACAAAAAAAAAGCAAGCAAGTCTGTTAACGTGTATGGGGATGGAGCGGAAATCCTCCAGGGACATCTCCAGAAAGCTCTCCTGGTTGAAATGGGGTGATTTTATTAAGGGGGACATTCAGAGGCGCCCGTTCCTGCTATTCGGACCAGAAATGTTCCCCGCTGTTAACCACGCGGTGGGGGGGAGGGGTGAAGTGATCATCCCAGAGAATCGTGTGTGTGTGTGTGGGGGGGGGTGGTTTGCTTGTGTTTGTGCCGCATGTTAACCGGGAAACCGCAGCCCCCTCCTTTTACATTGAAACCCCATTTTAAATGGACAACCCAATTCATCCTTGATATGGGAAATGCGCTGCTGTTTGCAACCTTTCCCGCATGTTAAGAAGGTTAAATAAGCCAAAACACCGTGGCCTACGATGGCTGCCTGCAAGCCGAAATATGCGACCTTGTAATGAAAGAGTGTACCCATTGTTCCCTAAAATGTGTCTTTTTTAACCACCTCTCCCTTCTCCTCCACCAGCTGCAAATGTTTCTCCTTCGCAGAGGCTCGTGAACATTAGAAAGAGAAAACGTAAGACGAGGGACGAGATGTTCACGGAGCTGCAGATGTCCTCCCACGCTGATAGAGCACAGCAGAATGCGTGGAGGCAGTCAATGTCGGAGATGAGAAAAGCCCAACATGAACAAGAGGAGAGGTGGCGGGCTGAAGACGATAGGTGGCGTCAGCTTGCAGACAGACGGCAAGAGGCAATGCTCCGTCTGCTGGAGCATCAAAGTGATATGCTCGAGCGTATGGTTGAGTTGCAGGAAAGGCAGCAGGAGCAGAGACCGCCGCTACAGCCCCTGTGTAACCAACAGCCCTCCTCCCCAAGTTCCATAGCCTCCTCACCCAGACGCCCAAGAACACGGTGGGGGGGCCTCCGTCCACCCAGTCACTCCACCCCAGATGATCGCCCAAGCATCAGAAGGCTGGGCTTCAATAAGAGTTAAAGTTTTAAAATGCAGTGTGTCCTTTTCCATCCCTCCTCCCCCACCCATCCCAGCTACCTTGGCAATTATCCCCCTACCTCTGTAAGGAACTAATAAAGAATGCATGAATGTGAAAAAACAATGACTTTATTGCCTCTGCAAGCGGGAGGGGAGGGGAGGGTGGGGTGGGGTGGTTGGTTTACAGGGAAGTAGAGTGAACCGGGTCGGGGGGGGGGGGTTGGAGGGTTCATCAAGGAGAAACAAACAGAAGTTTCACACAGTAGCCTGGCCAGTCACAAAACTCGTTTTCAAAGCTTCTCTGATGCGCACCGCGCCCTGCTGTGCTCCTCTAACCGCCCTGGTGTCTGGCTGCGCGTAATCAGCGGCCAGGCGAGTTGCCTCAACCTCCCACCCCGCCATAAATGTCTCCCCCTTACTCTCACAGATATTGTGGAGCGCACAGCAAGCAGCAATAACAATGGGGATATTCTTTTCGCTGAGGTCTGAGCGAGTCAGTAAGCTGCGCCAGCGCGCTTTTAAACGTCCAAATGCACATTCCACCACCATTCGGCACTTGCTCAGCCTGTAGTTGAACAGGTCCTGACTCCTGTCCAGGCTGCCTGTGTATGGCTTCATGAGCCATGGCATTAAGGGGTAGGCTGGGTCCCCAAGGATCACGATAGGCATTTCAACATCCCCAATGGTCACTTTCTGGACCGGGAAGAAAGTCCCTTCCTCCAGCTTTCGAAACAGAGCAGAGTTCCTGAAGACGCGAGCATCATGTACCTTTCCCGGCCATCCCACGTTGATGTTGGTGAAACGTCCCTTGTGATCCACCAGGGCTTGCAGCAGCATTGAAAAGTACCCCTTGCGGTTTATGTAGTCGGTGGCTTGGTGCTCCGGTGACAAGATAGGGATATGGGTTCCGTCTATGGCCCCGCCACAGTTTGGGAATCCCATTTCAGCAAAACCATCCACTATTGACTGCACGTTGCCCAGAGTCACTACCCTTGCTATCACCAGGTCTTTCATTGCCCTGGCAAATTGGATCACAGCAGCCCCCACAGTAGATTTGCCCACTCCAAATTGATTCCCGACTGACCGGTAGCTGTCTGGCGTTGCAAGCTTCCACAGGGCTATTGCCACTCGCTTCTCAACTGTGAGGGCTGCTCTCATCTTGGTATCCTGGCGTTTCAGGGCAGGGGAAAGCAAGTCACAAAGTTCCATGAAAGTGCCCTTACGCATGCGAAAGTTTCGCAGCCACTGGGAATCGTCCCATACCTGCAGCACGATGCGGTCCCACCAGTCTGTGCTTGTTTCCCGGGCCCAGAATCGGCGTTCCACGGTATCAACCTGCCCCAGTAACACCATGATTTCCACATTGCTGGGGCCTGTGCCTTGTGAGAGGTCTATGGCCATGTCAATTTCCTCATCACTCTCGTCGCCGCGCTGCAATCGCCTCCTCGCCTGGTCCGGGTTTCGCCTTGGCATGTTCTGGCTCTGCATGTACTCCAGGACAATGCGCGTGGTGTTCATAGTGCTCATAATTGCCGCGGTGATCTGAGCGGGCTCCATGATCCCAGTGCTAGCTATGGCGCCTGGTCAGAAAAAAGGCGCGAAAGTAGTATCTGATGGACCAGGAGAAGGAGGGCGGGAGGGAGGGAGGGCCGAGTGACGACATGGCGTACAGGTACAGGAACAGGGAGAAACAGAAACAACTGTCACACAGAATGGTCCCCCCAAAGATTAAACCGGAAACCCTGGGCTTAGCAGGCCGTTGATTTCACGGAGGAAGGGGAAGCAAATGAACACAGAACAAATCTATTTTTTACATCTTAAGGTGGCAGCCGACGCTGCAGCATGAGTGACAGCCATACCAGTATGACGACGATGGGTACCAATCATAATATGCCATCATCTGCCAAAAGGCAAGGGGCTGCTGCTGTGTAGCAATGCAGCCCCACGTCTGCCAGCCCCACGTCCGCCAGCACCCAGCATCGCCCTCGGCCTCTTCTGGGTGCTTAGCAGACAATATTGGGCAATTGGCAGAAAATAGTATATTATGACTGGTAACCGTCATCATCGAAACAGTAGCATGTCTGCCCAGGTGGCCATGATTGACAGCCATACCAGTACGACGACGACGGGTACCAGTCATAATATACCATCGCCTGCAAGGGGCTGGTGCAATGCAGCACTACGGCTGCCAGCCCCACGGCTATCACTCATGCTACACCGTCTGCACAGGTAACCCAGGTAACCCAGATAAAAAGGTGCGAATCTATTGTCTGCCGTTGCTGTGACGGGGGAGGGAGGGGCCTGACGACATGTACCCAGAACCGCCCGCGACACTGTTTTGCATCATCCGGGCATTGGGATCTCAACCCAGAATTCCAAGGGGCGGCAGAGACTGCGGGAACTGTGGGATAGCTGTGGGATAGCTACCCATAGTGCAATGCTCCGGAAGTCGACGCTAGCCTCGTACTGTGGACGCGGTCTGCCGACTAGAGCACCTAGAGCATTTTATTGTGTGGACATACACAATCGGCTGTATACAACCGATTTCAATAAAACCGGCTTCTATAAATTCGAACTAATTTCATAGTGTAGACATACCCTAAGAGTGTGCAGAGAGTGGGGGAACAAGATCTTCTTTTCTTTAGATTGTAATAACATTTTCAACACCTTGTGATCCCCTTATTTGCCTTTTGTGACCCCACTCCCCCCGTCCCCCACAGGGGCCATGACACTGCTCTATAGCACAGTTTGGTTAGCAGGGTTCTCAAGGACAAAAAACCTTCTTCCGCCCATTGTTCAGGGAAATTGTGCTAGAACCTCTATTAACAACAACTGTATTTAAAAACAGTTGTAGCTACAGTTCTGACCCTTTAGAACTTCTCTTGCCCGTCAGGAAAAGAGGTTTTTGCTTTTGGGGGTGGGTTTAAGTAGGGAAACAATGTTATTTAATGGAATTCACCCTGATCTGCAGAGTGGGCAAGGATTTAAAATTTCCAGGGGAGGGTGGTAATAAAGTTGGATAGCCCTTCACATCTTCATAGTGCATTACAAGCATTCACTAACTAATCAATTCTGTTGCCCTCCAACACCGTCTAGCGTCCAGAGCCTGTAGGGCTTCCTTCTTTTCCTTTGTTTGTAGTCCCAGAAGCACTGGTAGCTTAAGACAGTCCTGAATCATGGAATGGAAGGCACTGGGTCGCGGCGACTCTGGTCAGCACCACCAACTGGGCCGTTAAAAGTCCCGTAGGCAGTGCTGCCTGGCTAAGGCAGGCTAGTCCCTACCTGTTCTGACACCGTGTTGCGCCACGGAAGCAGACAGCAGCAGGTCCGGTTCCTAGGCAGGAGGGCCACAGGGCTCCGTGTGCTGCCCCTGCCCAGAACACCGGCTCCGCATTCACAGCTGGGGGCAGGGTGGCGCCTGCAGGCGAGAGCTGTGTGGAGCCACTTGCGTGACTCCGCCTAGGAGGCACGCCTGCTGCTTCCGGGGACCAGCGCGGTACGCAGTGCCAGGACAGACAGGAAAGCCTGCCTTAGCACCCCCGCTGCGCTGCTGACCGGGAGTCACCAGAGGTAAGCCCGTGCCCCAATCCCCTGCCCCAGCCCTGAGCCCCCCCAAACCCGGAGCTTCTTCCTGCACCCCAAATCCCTCATCCCCACTCCCACCCCAGAGCCTGCACCCCCAGCCCAGAGCCCTGACCCCCTCCTGCATCCCAACCCCCTGCTCCAGCCCTGAGCCCCCTCCCTGCACCTGAACCCCTCATCCCCCCCCAGCCCTCATCCCCACACCCCAACTCTCTGCCCCAGCCCTGAGCCCCTCCCACACTCCAAACCCCTCATCCCCAGCTCCGTTGGGTCGCGGGCATCAACAATTTTCTTCAACTGGGTCATGAGAAAAAAAGTTTGAAAACCATTGGCTTAAGACATCTCAGCTCTGCTCTTATCAACAGGAGAAGGAAAGCAGCATTTCCCAGGAAAGGGCAGCAAGGCCCTGAGGGCTGCTGGAGGCTGAGAGCTGGCAGTTTGTACAGAGCAGTGCAGACTTGCCCTGCCCGTTTCATCAGGATGAGGCTCTTGGAACATGAGTGAACAAACTCAAGAGAAATACTTCCCAGCATGGAACATGTCTGAGAGAGGAGAGGATGGGGAGAGGCAAACATTCCCAGGATACAGACAGCCACAGGACAGCCACGTATGCTCAGTCATACATGCACAACTCTATTCTGCAAGCCCCCCACCGAGTTCCTCTCTGTCCTTTGTCTATTAATAAGGAATTTTTATATTTTATTTTATTTTGTGGAGGGATTTGGGTTACATGATTTTCTTATCTCACCACCCTGGATTCTAGAGATGCCTCGTTCCTCTCCTGCCCATCCTTGTGCCTCCAGCCAAATGCAGAGTAGAACCCACTTTGGGGCCCAGGAACTCTTATCAAAGATGTATTGTTGCCGGTGGTAATGCCCTATGACTGAGCTAGCTGGTGGATCCCCTGACAAAAGAAAACGACGGGGAGTCAGCTGGGAGCAGAAGCCTCGTGTCTCAGTGGAGGAGGAATGAACGACAGGGACAGTTGAGGAAGAGGTCTTCAGCTCCAGCCACCCACGCCATTGTTGGGGGGGGGGGGGGGCGCAGGGAGGATTAGGGACAGTTTTATGTTCACTTACTAGTGCCCCCACCTGGGGGGTTCTAAGAACACATACATTCCAGTATAGACTCCTTGTCCCTGCTGGTTTTGAAGACGGGTTTTCGCCAAATCAATTGGGAAGACGCAGCTCACTCCCACTAGCCCGGCCACACCTCCATTGATTAACTTTGCTGGAACACTGAAATGAGAAGAGAGAGGTCAACACCGCACTCTCAACAATAGAATGACAGCTGCTTGCCCTGCCCCCGATCCCTCCTGAATCCCCTCCTAAGGGCCTAAATTCCTTTTGAAAAGGAGATTTAGGCTCCTAAATCAGTTAGGTGCTGTGATGCTGAGCACAGCAACACCTAAATCCCTTTAAAAACCTGGGCCTTTGTCTCTTCATGCCTCAGTTCCCCATCTGTAATATGGGGCTAATAGCATTTTCCTACCTTACTGGGGTGTGGGGAGGACAAATACGTTAAAGATTGTGTTGTGAGGTGGTAACGGGCCCATGTAAATACTTTAGACAGACACAGCGGAGAGTAAAGAGTGGAGACTGACAGCTGCCCAAGGGATTTCTTCAGGTTCTTTCAATGGGAGTTGTGTGGCTAAACCTCTTTGGCAGCTTTGAACATCTCAACCACAAACAGAAAAAATGAATGATACCTGAAGGTCAGCCCTGCGCAACTACCAACAGGGACGTTGCACAAGGCCGTACCCCTTTTAAGGACTGCTGCTCTTCTTGACCCCATCCCCAGAGCATGGGAACCAAGAGTGTGTCGGCTGCTTCCTGATTTCCCATGTAGTTAGCACAGTTGGGCCCCGCAGCTGCAACCCCACCCTTTTGTGACAAGCCCTCCACCACCCAAATCAGCTACCAAGCCCTTTGCACATGCACAGCCCAGGCAGTAGGAGCCGACCTGAGCCCCTATTCAACTGATTTCACACAGGGATCCACCAAACCTCGGGCCAGGCTCTTCCTCAGTCTAATGAAGAGCTCCCTGGATGGGCTGGGAAAGATTGCTAGTGAGTGGACTGATTCTGCAGTTTGATTGGCTAACATCTCCTTCCCAGGAAGAAAGGGGAAGGTGGTCAGCCAACCACCTCAACACAGACTGCAGAACTCAATGAGCACCGAGGTGCCTTTTACGGTCCCACCTCCTTGCAACATACTCACTGAAGTAACATGGCCCGACAACCTCACACAACTAGCCCAAGCAAAGCTGCGAAAGAGAACTGGATTCCTTATGAAGTCCCAGAGGTGATGGAGATGCTGGGACAATAGCCTATAGAGCTAGCCTGCTTGCGTGCATATATATCTTTTCTTATGAGTTTGACCATGTTACATTATAGGTTTGTTATTTGTTATTATAATAGGTTTATCAATTAGTATTAGAGTATTTTAAGCTGTAACGTAAGGTACCTACAATGGCTGCAGGCTCTGTAGCTTAACCTAAGACAAGTTAGTATATATGTTTGTGATCTTTCGCATAGATAAGTGGGCAAGTTAAAGAAAGTTGGTAGGTAAGGCCACCTAAGTTCATGGCCTTTGTCAGACTTAACAGATACACTACAAAGAACATGGAAATAACACTGGTCTACAATTTTTGAGAAGTCGTCTGCTTCAGAGATAAAATGTGCTATTTATTATGTATTTTGATGTGCTGAATTCAAATATGACAATTAAAACAACTGATTGGCTACTGTTTCTAAGATATTTAAGTTTTTACATTTTACGTCTATGTATATTGTGTAGATAGTAGAGTTTTAATCATAAATTAAATCGTAAACCTAGGTCTTTTCATGTGTTTCTGGTTGCTTTACATGATAATATTTCACCTGTCCTGTTTATGTAACACTTTAAAAATCAGCAAAAGTGTTATATAAATAAAATTTATTATGAAACAAAAGGCAAAAAACTATTATGTACATAGTTTAGTCCTATTCAGTGTCTACTCGGCGCTTCTTGGCTTGTCTCTTGTATTCATTACATGGAGCATCTCTTGTCACTGTCCAGCAATAGTCTGCAAGCATTGATGGGCTCCATTTGCCCTGACAGCATTTCTCCATTGTTGCAATGTCCTGGTGAAATCGCTCGCCATGCTCGTCGCTCACTGCTCTGCAGTTCACTGGAAAAAAAATCTAGATGAGAGTGCAAAAAATGTATCTTTAGTGACATGTTGCAACCAAGGCTTTTGTATGCCTTGAGGAGGTTTTCCACCAACAACCTGTAGTTGTCTGCCCTGTTGTTTCTGAGAAAATTTATTGCCACTAACTGGAAGGCTTTCCATGCCGTCTTTTCCTTGCCACGCAGTGCATGGTCAAATGCATCATCTCGAAGAAGTTCACGAATCTGAGGACCAACAAAGATACCTTCCTTTATCTTAGCTTCACTTAACCTTGGAAATTTTCCACAGAGGTACTTGAAAGCTGCTTGTGTTTTGTCAATGGCCTTGACAAAGTTCTTCATCAGACCCAGCTTGATGTGTAAGGGTGGTAACAAAATCTTCCTTGATTCAACAAGTGGTGGATGCTGAACACTTTTCCTCCCAGGCGCCAATGACTGTCGGAGTGGCCAATCTTTCTTGATGTAGTGGGAATCTCTTGCACAACTATCCCAGTCACAGAGAAAACAGCAGTACTTTGTGTATCCAGTCTGCAGACCAAGCAAGAGAGCAACAACCTTCAAATCGCCACAAAGCTGCCACTGATGTTGGAATTCACCCTGATCTGCAGAGTGGGCAGGGATTTAAAATTTCCAGGGGAGGGTGGTAATAAAGTTGGATAGCCCTTCACATCTTCATATGCACCTCAAAAGTTGTTTCATGTTGTCATAGGTTTCCTTCATATGGACTGCATGACCAACTGGAATTGATGGCAAAACATTGCCATTATGCAGTAAAACAGCTTTAAGACTCATCTTCGATGAATCAATGAACAGTCTCCACTCATCTGGATCGTGAACGATGTTGAGGGCTGCCATCACACCATCGATGTTGTTGCAGGCTACAAGATCACCTTCCATGAAGAAGAATGGGACAAGATCCTTTTGACGGTCACGGAACATGGAAACCCTCACATCACCTGCCAGGAGATTCCACTGCTGTAGTCTGGAGCCCAACAGCTCTGCCTTACTCTTGGGTAGTTCCAAATCCCTGACAAGGTCATTCAGTTCACCTTGTGTTATGAGGTGTGGTTCAGAGGAGGAGGATGGGAGAAAGTGTGGGTCCTGTGACCATGTGAACCATTGATGGTTCAGGACCAGAAGTTTCATCCTCTTCCTTGTCTGACTCAAGTGAGAATGATTCTGGTGCATCAGGAACCGGCAGTCCTTCTCCGTGGGGTACTGGGCGTATAGCTGATGGAATGTTTGGATAATGCACAGTCCACTTTTTCTTCTTTGACACACCTTTCCCAACTGGAGGCACCACGCAGAAGTAACAATTGCTGGTATGATCTGTTGGCTCTCTCCAAATCATTGGCACTGCAAAAGGCATAGATTTCCTTTTCCCGTTCAACCACTGGCGAAGATTTGTTGCACAAGTGTTGCAGCATATGTGTGGGGCCCACCTCTTGTCCTGATCTCCAATTTTGCAGCCAAAATAAAGGTGATAGGCTCTCTTAACCATAGTGGTTATACTGCGCTTTTGTGACGCAAAAGTCACTTCATCTCAAACATAGCAGAAGTTATCTGCACTGTTCACACAAGTACGAGGCATCTCTGCTCACTTTGGCTAAACAGAAATGTGTCCCTTTGCAAAATCAAACACTGACAAATAAGAGAGCACGACACTGTATGATTTCTAGAGCTGATATGGGGCAATTTGTTCAGCAGAGTGATGTAAGCTTTGTTATGATTGCATCATCCATGACTTCTAGGAATAACATGATGCAATTCATATCATGTATGACGCAATACCAGCTTCAGATTGCATCATTCATTGTTTTGCCTAAAAAGCAAGTACTGTCCAAACCCAGTCATAGATTTATTCATAGATCCAGTCAAAGATGTATTTTAGTCATTTCTGGTTTAAATTGAGATCCCTTCCCTTTATTAACTCACTTATCTTCCGGCATTCCCAAGTCAAGGGTCGTATATATTGAGCCAATAGCATATCTTGAAAACTAGAGCCAATCAACAATTTTAAGCATCATTTTTGTTCTCAGTGACCCAGAATTAGTAAAGCTTGACTACATTTATTTCAGAAGCATTTTGGCTGTAGAGCAGTGTAATCGGTTAGAACAGAAACAACGGACGTGAGGATGAGCCAATGGTCTCTAATGGTTACGAATATGTCATTAATACACATGAACATGCCAGCCTATAGAATAAGTGCGGACCCTAACATTTTTGTGGGTGAGGAAGTTAAGATTGGACATGGAAGGAGGGCACATAGGAATCAGGCCCTCCTTCCCAACAGGAGCAACCCACCATGTTGGGAAGGTTCAGCTTGTTTTGTTAGTTCGTCATTGTTAGTTCTTACTTGTTTTAAGTAAACTCTACGTTAGCTTCTATGGTCTTTCTATAGCGTTTAGCTCTAGCTTCTTCTAAGTTCTTCATCTCTCCCTCAAGACTTGAGGAACCTGGACCAACGAACTCTCTTGGCATGTCAGAGGCAAGGCTAATCCTTTGTCTCTTATCACCAGGTTACCAAGGAAGGGTTTGAGTATATTAATTGAGAAACTTTTATAGTATACAATACCACACAAACTGCTAGAACATTATTGCTTTTGTAATCAGTTGATTATTTATTATTTGATTACTATTCCATTTATCTCAATAAAAGGCTTTAAGGCTGCATTTTGTTCTCAGTGAGAGTTTCCTTGTCATACATCCCAAAGGTCCCTGGAAATTCTATGTAGCCTGATTCTGGGACAAGAACCGTATCATCTTCTGATCAGATTAATTGGCGAGCCTATAACTTATATTATGTAACAATATTATTAACCTCCCATAAAATCAGGCAACAAGCAGTAGGATTAGCCTGTCTACTGCTAATGCTCTTAGGTCCTTACAGGTGAATTAAAACCAAGCTCTGTGTAAATGCAAAGAAATCAGGACCTGGGAAATCTCATACTCCATCTACCAATTGGATGGGACCAGGCCCACCTGACTCCCAACTGCTGCAACTGACAACCAGTAGCAGTTTAGCCAGAGGCCAGAATTATGCCCCGAAAGGTAAGAAACTGTGGGAATGGCACTGACCTTATCTTCTTCTTGCTCCCCATAGTTCCTCGAGGGCCTTCTTCCTTGACTGCTGCAGACACAGGGGGATTCTTTCACCACAGAGACGCTCTTCCCTTTGAAAGAGGTTGCCTTGTTCAGCTGGGGGATAGAACATCAGATCTTACAGCACCAATTGCCATGTGCTTTAATATCTACAGGCATATGATACACTTGTCTCTGGTATTTACCACATGTGATCTATTACAAGCCCATGGCATACATCAGTGGGTTCACAATTTATCACGCACCATACAATTGCCTCACCTGCACTCTACCCATTTGAGGCCGAGATCCTCAAAGTGATTTAGGCATCTAGCACTCACTGAATTAAATGGGATTTAGGTGCCTGAATCCCTTTGTGGATCTCGGCCTATGCCTAACATCCCAAGATGCTGGGCAGCTTCGAACAGCCACCATTTTCTTTTTCTAAATCAATTCACCACAAAAACATTCCCCTCTTTTCTCCAGTTGTGGAAATCCCCACTCTCCCTCCTGCCCAAATTACACCTGCCCTAGTCCCTGGATAGGTGAGATTTAATTCTGCACCTGAGATACCTTCAAGGTCTAATCTCATGCTGAGTGCCAAGGGGCTGAAGAGTCACATACAACCCCTCGAGATGGACGAGCCATACAGAACAGCTAGCCCTATTATTCCAGTTGCTCTGACAGCTCTCTGTGGGGCCTGAGAGCATCTCTAGTTGCCAGGATAGCTCGCCGTAGCTCTTTAAGCTGGTCTTATCCTAGCAACAGGATTGCTGAGGAACCACTGAACAGATGGTACACAAGCTCCCCTGTCGTAGGCCTTCTGTCTCTTGTAAGAAGCAAGGAGCAAAAGAATCCCTGAGGTACGAAGTCACGTCTGAAAGACCATGAGGTGTCCCCCCCTCCGTCCCCTCCCCAAGCCACAGCCGGCTCCAAGATTCACAGTAAAGGATGTCTCCTCCTGGGACTAGGTTGGCCTTGTCTGCAGAGTGCTATGGAAGAAACAAGGGGGTGGAAGGCAGACAAAGGCAGCAGCAGCCTGGAATTGTGAGTGGGGTTGGAAGAGGAGATGAAGTGAGCAGAACCTTTGCTCTCTGTAGCCTGATCTCTAGGGACACCAACACCTGGCTATTCTCTGCATATCTGCCCTCAGAGTACAAGGTGCCGGGGGCCAGCGGGAAGGCCCAGATATGCGAGCGGTCGGAGAAGGTGGCTTGAATCCAGGGCTGAGATCATGGCCATTTCCAGTTGTTAGCACGTGCACTTTCTTTTTCAACGAGTATAGGCAGTTTTCGTGCTTGTCATTAAAAAATAGCAGTAGCTGGAGTCAGGCAGAGGGCATGCAGGCCTTCTCCCAGCTTCCTCCTTCCTCCAAACTCCCCTGTGCACCTCAGCCCTGCCCTGCAGCACCCCCTGCTGGGCCAGTCCCAGCCTCCTCCAGCCCCAGTTCTGTCAATGCATGGCACTCCTGACCTGGGATCCCAGCTGGTTTGTGAGGGAGGCAGGATCTGAAGCGAGTGTTGTTCTAAACGCATTTCTCTTGTGCAAAAGCTTTATTCTGATCAATGCTAAAGCAGCACTGCATGGCTCCTGGGGGAGCAGACACCAATCACTGCCAGCTAGAGAGTGGGTCAACGTGGTGCTGGGATTTCCGGGGGGGGGCAGGGGGAATACAAGCGAGAGGACTGGAAAGAGAAGATCCTTTGGAAAGTGGGCCCTGCCACTGGACGGGGCCCTGAATTAGCAGGCAATAGGTGAATAGCAGGCAATGTGGCACAAAACTGATTGCTGCCAACACAGGGCCCAGGGAGAAGATGCACTCTAGGTCCAATACTTCCCCTACCGCCCCCCTTTCCCCGGTCACATTATGCAATGACCTGAAGGAAGGGGGGAGGGGTGCAGGGGAAGGACAGTGCCAGGGAGCTGTGACTCATTGGAATGGCATGACACACACAAACACTGTGTGTTGACTGGGTGGGGACAAAGTCTGATATTTTGGCAGCGAGGGAGTTCAAATGTCAATGGATCTAGAGCGTGGGCATGGAGTAGAAGAATCCCCTAACAGAAAGCTAGAGCCTGCGGCCATTGTACATTCTTCTCGGTCCCAACGCAGGTTACACAGCATGTGGGATGATGCTGTAGGTGACGAGATGTCAAGACTCGCCTTGGGCGGTCTCTGCTGACGCCCAGACCCAGATTTGCCAACCCCCAAGGTTCAAATAATAATCATCAAGATTTGCTTAAAAATCATGAGAGTTTTAAAAAAAAGTTTGGGGTTCTTTTTAATTGTCTTTAGGTGGCAGAGTGTCTAGTGTTTCAAGCTCTTCTTCACAGCCACAAGGGCTAGACACTTCCCTGATTTTTAAAATGAAAGCTGACAGATTGTCAGGCAATACCCTGACTCCAACAGCCAGGGCATGAGGAAAAAAACCCCAAATCACAAGATGCATGATAAAAATAGTGAGCGTGGCAACACTGCAGTCCAGTTCCTACTCCTCTAACTCCCATTATCACCCTCCTCCCAAAGTGGTAACAGCCCATGCTGTGAGGCACACTTGGGGTTCTTTTTAATTGTCTTTAGGTGGCAGAGTGTCTAGTGTTTCAAGCTCTTCTTCACAGCCACAAGGGCTAGACACTTCCCTGATTTTTAAAATGAAATAAAATTGGTAGGTTATTTTCTAGACTGCACCCTGATCTGTTTGGGGCAGCTGATTCTGACAGGGACCAAAAAAAAAAAAAAAAAAAAAAAACCCACAGAAGGAGCACAATGTAGAATGTGCTAGCCTCCTTCTGTGAAGCAATCTACTCTCCATATATTACTAAAGAAATCAGAGACAGGCCTGAATCAGCACCTCTGAACTCTGGGGAAGTTCAGATCCAGGTCTGAACTCTGCAGCTTGGACCCACATCTAAAAGAAACCCAACTTCCAGATTACAGCACCATCAAGCATTTCTGAAGCTCTACGAATCCAAGTGGCACCAGCAGTTTAAGGAGACCCAAGGCTGGGTTAGAACTGCACTGAGTGCCTTTCAGGCAAGTCCTCTCGATACCCGCGGGCTGTGACTTACCCAGAAAACATGTATTTATGAATGATCAGGAGCATCTGTGTGTGAATGTGTTGGGCTGATGCACAGATGGAACTGCTATAGGGTCAGAAGAGAAAGAGGTGAGACTTACCTCTATTTCTGACCCATCAGTTTTCTCCCTTCTCCTTGTCCTTGCTCCTCTTCCAAACCCAAATATCTGACTCACAGCTGGATTCCACTAGCAAGCAAACCCCATTCCTGGCTTAAGGGACAGTTCACAAATTCCCATTGTTTTTAAGCAGTGTAAAAATGCTTTTTCTGTTTGGTTGGCTTTTCCTCCCTTAGCCTGAGAAAGAAGTCACTCCTGGTCCCTTCCAGCCAGAGCTTTCCCTCTGGGTGGGGACAGATAGGTGGAGGAGGGGCACATCTCACACAAAAAGGCCTGTTAGGTTTTTAACCTAAAGTTAAAACAGGTTTTTAGACTAACAAAGGCTGGATTTCCTCCCACTTTGCTGAGCCCCACCCAACTGGCAGGCTATAATCATTCAGTTAACAGAACCACAGACCTGCTAGACCAGTCAGTCCCTATCCCTGCTGGCTTGGGATTTCCTCACTCTAGTTTTAAATGTCCTTTGCTATGGGGCTTCCACCATTTCCCCTCGGAGACTGTTTCATAGTCAAACAGCTCTCGCCATCAGGAAGCACTCCCTGATATTCAGCCTCCACTTTTTCTAATTTCATCCCATGGCTCCTAGTCATTCCCTCTTGTTCCACAGGAACCAATTCTTTCAGCCCTTGATGCTTACACTCCTCACATGAAGAACAGGAGTACTTGTGGCACCTTAGAGACTAACAAATTTATTAGAGCATAAGCTTTCGTGGACTACAGCCCACTTCAAATTTGTTAGTCTCTAAGGTGCCACAAGTACTCCTGTTCTTTTTGCGGATATAGACCAACACGGCTGCTACTCTGAAACTCCTCACATGCTTGTAGATGTAGGTCTCTCCCACCCACAGGTAGTTTTCTTTTACCCACTTGATTACAGAAACTTGGCCTGGTATCCATATTCAAGGGCTAGTCAGCTGATCCAGGGAATCAATCCAGTCAGCACTCAGCCTTCTATGCAACAATGGCTTCAGAAGGATGTTAACAAACTTTAACAAACCGTAGAGAATTCCTAAGAGATATTTGAAGTTTACCTGTAGGATAAACAAAAATGTGTCAGCAAATCTGGTCCCCAAACCCCACGCTGTCCCTAGTCACTTATGAGAGTCGTGCATGATGGGGCTCTCTGACTTCGTGACCAGTTTGACTGACATGGGCCTTTCTGGGCAACCTCTGCTTTCTCCTCTACAATTCCAAACAACTCTTCATCCTCACTTAGTCCTGCTCCCAGTGACTTCCATCCACTGAATTGTAATTTTTGTGCTAGGAGATTTCCCCCCTTCAGGAAAGGTGCATTACTAAAAAGAAACTGAAATACATTTTTTGTAGTGCATTCTTCCAGAGACAAAAGATTAAGACTAGATGTTGTCTTAGAAAATACACCCTAGTTCCACCACAAGTTGTTGAGCTAGATGGAAGAATCACTGCAAATCTATGGCCTTTGTTCTGCTGGAAGTCAGATTAGGTGATCATAATGCTCCCTTCTGGGTTTAAAATCTATGAACCTGTGGCTGCTTGGCTAAGAGATTCATGGGAAAGAATCAGTTTCCCCAGGGAATCTCTAATCAGACATAGGGAGGCGTGTGTGTGATGCAGCTCCCCAGGGACGCTCAAATCAGAGAGATGCGTGTGGGAGTGTGATGCACATTTCCAAGGGAAGCCTGGCTAAGGTGTATGGGTGGGTTGTATTTCCCCAAGAAAGATTGCTTCAGATGCAGGTATGGCTGTGATGCATTTTCCCAGGGATACTTTGTGCAAGGGTGACTATGGTTCTGTGATGCATTACTCCAGGGAACGTTAGCATGAAGGCAGGTTGGGGTGGGATGTATTTCCCCAGCAAGGTTCCTGGTTTCTTTTTCACCTCATTTCCCTGCTGCAGTGGTGAAGGCACAAGGATCTTGAGTGGCAGACACTGGAGTTTAAACCATCAGTATTGAGACTCACAACCTCAGATTAGACCCTAGGACTCTCTCCTGCCTCTTTGCTTCCTGCCCTCCAACCCTTTACTTTAACTACTTGATACCAGGTCCTGCTTAACTCTCATTGAGTCTAATAGCCAAAACAGGAGCCAGACTGACAGATTTTGAAGAGTCCCTGTCACTCCAGAGCCCCATGGTGCCAAATGTTCTAAAACCCTACGGAAGCTAAAGGGCACTGGAAACATCAGTGTGTCTAGAGCATGGATGCATCCCCAAGAAAGTGTGAGAGAAGAGTGTGGTTCAGCCCAGTTCCCCTATGGACATCCACTCCCCCCTCAGCCTATGCCCTACCCTAAACAGGATCTTTGTCCAGAACTGATCTTTTCAGGGAAGGGAGCTTTAAAAGAAGGAGCATGGTTGGGGCATCTCTACGTTTGCCCTGAAACAACAAGGACCCCACCAATAAATAGGGTATAGCTAAGCGTTTGCTGGAAGGAACCTAAGGGCATTGCTGACACATTCTGATAATTTCCATTGCCAACGGGAAGGCAGCAGGGACGGCCTTCAGCACAAGCAATAAAAGCAACAACTTGCTGTCCCATGCTGACTCAGCAAATCATGGTCCAGTCTCCCTCACTGGAAGAAGAGAGGCAGCTCCACTCTTGTTTCTTCTCCCTGGGGCATGGTAGCTTGGAGTCCCCACCTGTGGTATAACCTGTTGGCACTGGCTGGCTGCCCTTAGCTCCAGCTCTAAGGTTTGTGCTGCCCCAGCCATGGTGAGACAACAGTCCAGGCCTCATAGCCTGAGGCACACTACTGAGACTGAATGTTCTGCTTGCCTAGGGGACCGCTTGTTCTGGCTGTACAGACAAGACAACCCAGAAGTCCGACTGCACTCCTCCCTGTTCCAGCTCATCAAGGCTCTAAGGAAATAACTGTGGATCTGTAAAATCTCAGCCAGGAGCCAACCTGGGCCCAAGGGAGGGAGGCTGAAGAAACTGTGACCCCATCTAACACCTACAGCTAGTGCAGGAAGGAAGGTTTGAGAGAATAAACGTTCTTTTTGCCATTCATCGTGGATTGAGTGGGTGAAGGAGGAGCAGAGGTGAAAGTAAGTCAGTCCGGTCCGGTGTATCAGCAAGAACCAGTACGCAGCTGACCAAACCAGCAGGGGTCAGCTTCCACAGGCCGGCAATTTAAAAAAGCCCGGGGCTCCTGGCAGTATCGGGAGCCCCATGCCCTTTAAATCGTCACCAGAGCCCTGGGGCTCCTGGCCACCGCCACCATGGGGCTCCGGCGGGGATTTAAAGGGCCCGGGGCTCCCGGCTGCTGTTACCACAACCGAAGCCCTGGGGTAGCGGCGGCAGCCAGGAGCCCCAGGACTCCGGTGGTGATTTAAAGGGCCCAGGGTATCCGACAGCAGCCAGAGCCCCTGGCCTTTTAAAGGCCCCACCCCTTCCGCCCGAAGCCACGCCCCTTTTAGTTGAGCACCCCTTTCCCCCCCCCTGCTCAGGACCCTGGCCCTGCATACCAGTAAGTCCCTTAAGTTACTTTCACACCGAGGAGGAGGGAAAGCAGGCAGCCGTCTCCACTGTATGCAAACAATATAAAGTAGGGCCTAAAAGCTGGTGCTCTGGCACATGCTGGGTGTGCTGGCCGTGACTGCAGTACAGTCTCCTTAGGGGTAGGAGAAAGCTCACACTAACAACTGACACAAAGGGTCAGGTTTACCCCTGCAATAACAACTCCACTGAGTTACGGTTGCCAGCCCTCCAGGATCGTCCTGGAGTCTCCAGGAATTAAAGATTAATCTCTTCAGGTATAGGTCCAACCAAAATTGGCAACCCTACACTGACTTCAATGGAGTAATTACACTGAGGACAAAGCTGACCCTTTGAAAAAGCTTCAATTGCAAAGCCCTTCTGTGTTTAGCAAAATCCTTCTTTGCCCACACTGCCTTAGATGGGGAAGAGGGGCCCTTCCCCCTCCTTCTTCCCCTCCCTCTGTGTGTCAAGAGAGGAGCCAGGGTTTGATCGATTGCAATTCTCCTCTCCTGTGCCATGGTCAAAACACAAAGGTCAAGGCCCCAGGAAATTGCAAACAACTTTTGCCCGCCAGCCACAGAAGAATTGGTGCATTTGGGAAGAGAGGGTGAACTTTTTACGATCCCTAACTACTGAAAGTGTGTTATGGAAATAATTTTTTTTTAAGTGGGCAGGGAACATGTGGTTTCCTGGTGCTGCTGGGAGAGCAGGGGTAGCTCCACCCAAACAGAAAGGAAATGCTGCAGCCAAGAGCTGGAGAGACGTCAAGCCACAGGGCTGCTATCACATTACAAACCCCCCCTCCCCAAGCTGACCCTTCCCATGCTCATCCTCTCCCCAAAAGCCCATTTACCTCCTTCCAATCCAGACCTGAGCCTTTTCTTCTCCACCGGGGGCTTCAGAGAACATGCACAGAGCTGCCAAGCTTCACTCATTTGCAGGGAGGGACTTCTCCCTTTGGGGATTGATTTTAAGACTGTTTTCATGGTATAGCAGAAACTCTCAATTTGCAGTAATGCCTGGGAGGCCCATACAGGCTCAGGGAGCAAAACAAAACCAGCCCTGTTCTGTTTTGTACCAAATGGTGTTTAGTGTCAGTAATTTTATGCAAAATACTTCAGCGTGCTCTCTTTTGTAAAAACATTAAAGGGGAAACTGTGCTCTAATGGACTGAACATACATACAGCTGGGAGTCAGGAGAACTTGAGTTCTATTTCTGACTCTTCCAGGGGCTTGGTATATGTGTGACTTTAGTCAAATCACTTTACCTCTCTGTGCCTTGGTCTCCCTGACTGTAGAACAAGAATATTTTCTAGAACTGGTTTAAAAAAAGAAAAAAATCACGATTTCCATTGCCCAAGAAATGCCAATATTTCAAAAAATTGTTTTTTAATCTCAAATTGGGACAAAAAGCCAAAATATTAATTTTTTTCATGGAATGTGAAGTTCCAAAAAATTCAGTTGGGAAACAATGAAACATTTCAATCAAAACCAAACTTTTTCATTTAACAAAACTGAAAGGGTTTATTTTGGCTTAGTTGGACAAACTGGCATCCTCATGAGCTGCCACAGTGCCTCATAGGTGCTGCAGTTTGAGTAGCTCATGCCCTCACTCTCCTTTCTGGGTGGACTCTCCAGCAGAACTACACCTCCCATGACACACTGCAGTAAGTTATGCTCCTAATGCAATTCAAACCAGAGAGAGGACTTGGCAGTGTGTCATGGAAGATGTAGTCCTGCCAGGGAGCCCAGCCCATTAAGAAGAATAGGGGCCAGGGCCGGCTCTAGGATTTTTGCCGCCCCAGGCTCTCAAACCTGGAAGGGAGGGGGAGATCCTGAGCGGGCACGGCGTGCGAATCAGCTGTTTCGCGCGCTATGGCGCGCGAGCGGCAGCAGCAGAGGTGAGTTAGGGCAGCCGGGGCACATTTTTAGGGGCGGCATGGCACGCGCCAGAATGCCGCCCCTAAAAATGTGCCGCCCCAAGCACCAGCTTGTTTTACTGGTGCCCAGAGCCGGCCCTGATAGGGGCATGAAGGATGCAAACTACAACCCCCATGGGCACTATAGCAGCTCAGGTAGACACAAAATGTTTCATTTTGACATCTATTCTGATTAGTTTCAGCAAATGTAATTGTTATGATTCAGGTCAATTTGATTCAAAACAAAATATTTCATTTAGATTTTATCCATGGAAAAATGAAAAAAGTTTCAGCAAAATCTAAATTTTCCTGTGGAAAAAAATCATTTTTGTGGAAAATGCTTTTCTCATTAAAAAAACTGACAAAATTCCCGACTGGCTCTAATACTTTCCCACTTTTGTAAAGGCCTTTGAAATCATCACCTAAAAGTACTACATGAGCTCTGCTCTTGGATCTTTGTGGAAAAGTCTGGTTGGGGAGAGGCCAATGCATTTTCAGTGTGTATTATTGAGTTTCCAGAATAACATAGTGATGTGCAGTTGAGTGGTGCAATAAGGCTGGTCTGTCTCTCCACTATTAAGGTCTCTCAGCTTCACCATTTCATCCAAATGCACCACATTTCTCTTCTTCTTCAATAACAGAGGGAGAAATTAAGTCTTATATATGAATGTAACATTTCAGGATACAGTGTGTATGGCAGATATTACACATTATGAAGTAGCAAGATAGTGTGGTGAAGGGTTCTGCTATGTTTCAGTGTGAATTAGGAAGGTCTGACCTACAGAATTTAAATCCATTTCTCAAAAACTCAAGCGGGGGTTCAGATCCGGCCCATTTCTTTAAGACACATTAGACTACTACACTGATCGGTACTACAGGGAAAAGTCAAATAGAAGTTTTCCAGCAGGCGAAAGTTCCTCCCACTAGAAAGAAGAGACAGTCCCTGGCAATCTAATTCTAAATATGACACACTAAAGGAGGGGAGATCATCAAAACAGTAGTGAGGGGATGTTACAGCAATAATTACATGGTCATTCAGCAAAGACTTGTGCACACCATGATGAAGCAAATTTCTGTATATAATAAATGCCTCTGACAGCTCTGTTGTAGGTGTTGTAGTAGGATGGATGCTGAGAGATCTGAAAGAGAGGGGATTGTGGTCTCATGGAGCAGCTTAGGATGCATGTTCTACTGGAAGAAAGCTAGCCCAGGGGGCTTCCCACAAGGCTGGCTTTGGAAGCAGACAAACTGGGCACTGAAATAAACACTCAATTTTAAAAGGCCTCCCTTATTCAGGTTAGCATAGCTGATAGCTGTGCTGAAATGGAGGGGCAGTCAAGAGGCACAGCCTGGGGGACAGCCCAGTTCTCAGGTAGAAGGGACCTACACCACTGTCAAAGAGTGGTCTGTTCAGATGTCATCTGCAAGCTGTTCTCTGTACAGGGAACCCTGCTCTTCCCACCCCCCCCCAAAAAAAAAACCCCACCACCCCCATGCAGCCCAGAGGAGAAACTAGAAAGGCGCAGGCTGAAGAACCAGAGTTTGGGTGCTATTCATTCCCTCCACCAGCACGTGGCCTGGGCTGACATTCCCTGTCAAAAGCACATGACAGCAGCTTGTAGAGATTAGAGTGTGGCATTTTCTATAAAACAGATGAGCTTTGTCTCTGTTTAATATTCTGCTGCCTTTAGAGCCACTATCACCCCCTCTCAGGGACTGGTTCCAATTAGTGTCATTTCAGCTCAGAGCTGGTTTAGCCTGAGGATTAGAATCCCCCCAGCCCCCTCCCCAAATCCCCTCTGACTCAAAAGCTTCCTGGGATCGAGGAAGCAACAGAATTCCTTCCCCTCCTAAATTGGACTCCAGCTTCACTCTCTCCCGACCTCTGAACCATACATGCCGGGGCCAGGGAAGTAGTGGGTGAGAATGTGACAGAATGACCCCTGGCTCTCTACTTGGGAGCAAGGGGAATGGATCTCCCCTTACAGAGACCCCCAACCTAGAGGAACAAACCCCATTAGAAGCCACAGTGTCTGGAGGCTGCTGTCAGGAAATGTGTGGTGGACCGTTTCACTTACCTTGCCCCAAGAAGAGACAGAAGGCCAGCTGGCACCAGCAGAAATGGGAAATGTTGTTCTGATGGGCTGATCCATGATTCAGTGCTATAGCTTATCATGACATTCTTTGTCACTCAGGGGTTCTTTGAACAGCCTGTTAGCAGTGACTCAGTATGGACTTCTGCAGGTTTAATAACGTTAGACAAAGGTACAGACAGCCCCAACGATGTAGTAAGTCATTCCTAATTTATCCACTTGGGGCTAAAATCTGCCCTCAGATAAACTGGTCAAAGGAAGCTACATGCACATGCCCCAGGAGCAGACAGTGAGTGGGGCAGGAGATTTGGGTTTTTATTCCCAGGTTTAATCTTGAGCAAACAATCTGTGCCTTAGTTTCCCCATTGTCTTTAAAATGAAGACAACACCTACAACCCCGTAGTGCTAATTCACTCTGAGTCCTTAGGAACATCAGAGAAAGAGATGCTATAAAAGTCTGATTGCTGAGGGCACAGTGCGGCCATGCGAGTGCAGAGACAGCTTCAACAATGAATATTCTGCTCTCGTTTCTTTTCAAAGCCAAGGGGCAGCTGTAGTGACCAAACTGCAGCATCAGAAAGTCAGGTTCAGGAGCAGCCTCACATCTTTTTCTATGGACTGCAGCCCAGCAGGAACCAGCTTGGGCTCCCAAGGGAAGGGAAAACAAGCAGTGTCAGCATAAGTACCTGACATTGGCAGGTGTGGTAGGTAAGAAGACGTGAGCAACAATGTCTGCTATAACCCTCAGGGAGAGAAGGGAGCTTTTATGAGTGGCAGCTTTGGAGGAACAGGAAAGGCAGTGCTTTACATCTTAAAATGCTGCCTGAGTCTCCCCCTCCCACCCAGTTATCAACTGCTCTGAGATTTGTTGGTAGTCTTTTTTTTTTTTTTAAATGTGAATTTAGTACTGATGAAAAGCTGCTGGATCAACAGACAAGCTCACTGGTTATCCAGAGAACAGCTCCAGGAATGACAAGAACAAGCTTCCCAAAATATACCTTGAGGAATCACCTTTAAGTATGAATGTGTAAGATCAGTTCTCAGCTTTAGTGCTGAAACTGTCAACCAAAGCACTGTCAGTCATGAGAACACCCGCCTACTAGAAATAGATTGCGACGACCACCGCCTCATTTCACAGAGGCTGTTTAACAGACAGCAGACGCTAACTGTCACTTTGGATCTAGTCTGGATTCAAAACAGAGACCTCCAGCTTGAAGGGCTTCCTATTCCATTACCAATCCCCTGAACTATCCAGGCCTCCGTCCTCTTGGCATGTTTAGCATTAGAAAGAATTAAAGACAACCAAAGAAGTGAAATTTAGTTCACCTTTAAAAGCAGCTGGGCCTTGTGGACTTTGCTTAATTTCATCCTTCAAACCTTCTCTGCCCTTTTAAAGACAAAGGAAGATTTAGGACGAGCGCCAGGGAATGTACTAGCATTAAGATCAGTTACATGGCGAACTGTTTCAGAAGGGTTTAGAAGAAAGAGGTGAATCCCATCATGTGAGACTAAAAACTGGCTTGAGCAAAACATTACAGCATAGGAAATAGTCCTCCATTGGTTCATGGGACAGATAAGATGACATCACTTCTAATTTCATAATTCAATAGTTATATGCAGACAGTTACATTAAGGAATGGGAAATCCCAGACAGCTGCCCAGCTGGTTTTCCAGGTGCTCTTATAAATGACCTTGAGGACATTTTTCCAGATGGCATGACCTTAGCTGATTACAGTTCAACGCTTTGCCTTTGTGAGAAGCACTTCTTCAGTCCCACCACTCCAGATTCCATAGGAAGACTATTTAGGAGACAAAATACACGCACAGCAAGGGCAGTTGCTATTTTAAGAATGTACTTTATACAAAATAACCAATTCATATGGAAATAAATCTACAGACCTCCAAGGATCAAGCTTTTAAAAAAGTTCTTAAAAAAATTACCCAACACACAGTATTAAACTAACTATTGAGGTAACTGTCGCTCTCGGGGAACAAAGGGAATCAGCAGACCAAGACAAAATATACACAATATAAAAATAAATAGCATTCCCCTTTCCAGTATCGACCAGGAAAGTTCACACAGCTTTGCAGCAGCAGGAGAGAGAAGAATCCCTGACACTGTGCTCCATGGGCAGGGCGAGGCAGGGAGGACTAAGACCAGGGCTTTCCAGGAGCAGTGGAGAAGGCATTAGAGTGAGGTACCTGAGCCCCAGCTGGGGAGAAGGGACGCACATGGGAAGTTAGGGGAGGAATTCATCAGGCGCCATTCTCAAATTGGATGCTTTTAGGACATCAAATACAACTTTCCAATATGGGTCTGCTGAGCTGTGTAGTAGGTCCTATGTGAGTTTGCCCCTGGTGTAAACTTGGTGTAATGCAGCACAGGCGGAGAGTTCTGTCATCCAGCCAAATGCTGCAGTGCAGAGCCCTGCATGAGTCAGATCCCCGGAATACGTAGCTTTATACGTTTATTTTCGTATACGGTTTATTTTCACAGCTTGGTGTGGGAGGTCTCTGCTGCGGCAGCAACTTGCAGTCCTGTTGCCCAGGAGCAGTTACAGTTGTTTGACAAAGGCCAGGGTCCTGTGCCCAAGGCCACTGGACCCCACCCTTCTCCCAACAAATAGCAGCCTTACCTAGAAAGAGAAAGGCCCCATCTTTCCCCAAACAGACAAATTACATTCTTTACAAACTTACAATAATACAATCCCCAGCATGACCCAGCTTCAGAAAAATGGAGACTGGCAAAGGATTTCCCCAACTCCTCACTCGATGTAAAGTCAAACTGTACCAGGCTCCCGGGCATGCAAACACACTGTATGCTCCTAACTGCACCGGGAAGAGGAGCAGTGCAGAGCAGTGTGTGTCAGCAGTCGCCAGGAGTCACCCTTCCACACACCCATTTGAAACGAGCCTACAGGAAAGTTCCTGACTGGTTCCTCTCCCCTCTGAAGATGCATGTAGACAGAGAGCATGCAAGGGTAACCGAAATGCATCGGAGACAAGTGCCTTCTGACTGAAAAAAGCCAGAGTGGCTCCGGGGAAGGCTCTTCAGTAGCAGATGGCAGCTAGCTCACCTAACTTACATTAAATTCAATAAAGGGCTAGACTTTAAAAGGTCCCTGCTTTCCTGCCAAAGGGATCCAGGCATAATTTGTACTGCAGTAATGGCCCCACACCCGGCCAGCATCCCTTCTAATGATGGACCCAGCTCTCTCGTTCCCTTCACACAGCTGATCTGTCTCTCTTCCCTTGACATCTGGGACTGGCCCCATCACTGATTTGCGCCCATTCCATTTGCATTTTCAAAAGGAGGAAGAACTTCATCAATGGAGATGCAGATGACTGGAATGTGATGACGCAAATCCAAACCAATATGCTGTAAATAGTGTTGTCTACAACATCCCACCACTTCTTTAATACTGCCAGTGAACACGGTAGTGACAGGAAGGGGGGCTGCCCCAAGGGATGTAGCATCATGCAGCTCATTAAACCCAACGCAGGCACTGAAAACACACTTGGATCCTGATTCTCAGTTCCACCAAACACACACTGCCCTGGCTTCCCACACACAGGGGACTGATTAGCCCAGCTCTCACCAGGAGAGTTCTTATTCAAAGGCATTTGGAAAAGCAGAGAGGGTTTTTTTCCTGATTGGTGGGGTGGAGAGTGGAGGGAACAAGAATGGTAGGTTCATTATGTGCCAGTTAAAAGTATTTTCCTTCCGCATGGGCGGCAGGGGTCCTGCAAAGCTGGAATGTGCTTTACCCCATCTGTATGTTAAACAGATACAGATGGGGAAAGGCTGGAAGGTCAGTGTTTGAGACGCCTTTTCGGTTACAATATGCACAAGCTATTAAGCCCATCACATGACCTGCAGCTGCAACAACACTTTCATGACCTGCCATCTCAATCTCAGCTTTAGAGAGAGGGCACAGTGCTCACACACCTGCTGTTCAACCACTAGTGCTGTGTGCATAAAGCAGAATGGGAAATACACAGCAGCAGCCCTCCACACCAAAGGGCTGAAGTAAAGTTTTTACAGGGCGGTTTTATTAAACTAGATCCAGCTGCACCGCTGCTATGCAGTAGGAACCACTAGCATCCATACAAGTGCCACTGTTCATTCTCTGAAGTACTCTGGGGATGATGGGAACTGCAGGTTTAGCACTAAATATGACTTCATTCTGCATCTTCTCCTCACCTAACCACGTTCTTTGCATGCCCCAAAGTCAGAGTATTGTTGCACAGTGACTGAAAGGCAGCACCTTAGAGAGGTGTCTCCCCACCGCCAACTGGAAACAGGATGAGGTCATAAAGGATATGGAAACAATCCTGGCTGGGCATAAAGACACAGCTAATGACCTACAGATTATGAAGGGACTGAATAGCAGAAGGGAAAATACAACAGGTTATTGTCTAATTACTGCCTTTTTCATTTTAAACGGAGGAGGGCCTGCGGTGTGAAGGAAGAAAAGCTGCAGGAAAGCTTGCATTCATCAGCAACATGGAAGACATTCTCTCCATAGTTAAGGCCGTGACTAGTTTTCTGTTAAACCATTCATTTTGATACCCCTCCTAGCCTCCAAGAAGCTAGCTTTGCAAAAATTATACTAATCCACTTGAGATTTCTCACACATGGTGCTCCTATGTCAGAGATATGTTTCAGAAAATCGGGGGAGTCATACAGCAAGGTGTCAATCAGATGCGACCACTTGACACCAAAAAACATAAGTTTGCTTTTCCAAAAAAGGTTCCTCACACTTTCTGGAGTTATCAAACAGCTCAGCTAGAAACTCCAAATTTGGTTTACTATATTGTCCTGATTGAGGGCTGGTGCCTTGATTATTTTTGGGTGGTTTGGTCGGTTCATTTTGAAGTTACTTCTTATGTTTTTACTGGCCCTCCATGGAGTTCATAAACTCCACACTGCATTGGATTAAGCTTAATCACTGCACAGCCACAGGTTGCAGACTTCTTACACTCAAGTTTATAAGGGCAGTCCAACATCCTTGGGGCTCCACCACATATTACTCACAGAAAAATGAAACAAAACAAATGAAACAAAAAAGTCCAAGGGTCTGTCGTAGTTTTTACAGCCATGAGGATCAGTTTGAAACCTATGTCATGTGTGTTGGTGGTCACAAGATCTTTCAGCACAGTATCTATTCTAAATATTATATAGCCTTGTTTTTACCCCACATTGGTAATTATAGCAAAACCTGTTCTCTGCACCTGAAGTAGTGTAGCTACAAAAAGTTTCCACATATCACTGGTTTAATATGCTTTCTAAAGAGGGATTACTTATTGTTCATTTGTATTACAGTAGTGCTTAGGGGCCCAATCAGGAAGAACTGCAACCCACTGTACATCTGATACAGAAGTTTTTAAGGTCAGGCTTGACAAAGCCCTGGCTCGGATGATTTAGTTGGGAATTGGTCCTGCTTTGAGCAGGGGGTTGGACTAGATGACCTCCTGAGGTCTCTTCCAACCCTGATATTCTATGATCTGCTAAAAACCTTACTGATGTGTAGCAGTGATAAAATTCAAATGCTCAAGAGTCAGGAAATTTTAAAGTAAAGTTACAATTCTCTCACCGATGCATGGAAAAAAATACCCTGTCAATATTCATAAAGAGCTACTCCCTATTCTCTTTAAAACCCTCCTTAAAAACCTCTCTGCAAAGATGCCTAAAATCACTCCTGCCTGGCATTGGCTAGGCAAGTGGTGAGCTGTAACTTCTGCTTTTCCACTAATCTTTATTCTTTTTATTGTTCCTTCATTCTCCTAGTCCACTCTGACTCTGTTTTTTCCCACCTGTTGTATCCTGTCTATTATGTAGAGTGTGAGCTCTCAGGGGCAAGGCTGTTTTCTTTATTATTTGGCTGTACAGTGCCTCAAGGGCTGGGGGAATCCCTGAGTGGGATTCCTAGGCAATACTGTAATAGAAATAACAATTTATGAACAAACTGTTTGAAAAGCTGGAGATTCAGAGTTAAGATTCCACAAACAATTCTGTCCCAGAACACCCTACTCCTGTTACTGTAGCCAATCATGATTCCTGTTATATATTTCCAATATAAGCCAGGTGCCCCAGAGTTGTAAGTAGACATTTTAGCCCTGGGGCCAGAAAGCATATTTGCGCCCCCTGCCTTTTTTTCCCTGGCATTTCTCTGCCCCATTTTTCTGCCCCCGTGGCTTTGCGCCCTGGGCAGCTGCCCCACCCTGGTTACGGCCCTGATGTGCCCCGTTACAGCAGCCCATAATCCAATAACATACTAACTCCATGCTACATAAGAGCCGTCACCTACAGACCTTCCTAGAATGGAGTTAGCTACTCCATCCTGTCTCTTGTTCATTGGATACAGATCACCCTTGTCCCTCCTCCCTCCCACATTTCCACTAGGTCAAGAGACTTTGATCTCTCACACTCTGTGTATGGTGTTCAAACACTCAGCATTATCTACCATTCCACAACCCTCTCTAAGGAGAGAGCACAAACCACACTAGTCTCATCATATGCAGCTCTGCCCCTTTTTGATGTGGGGCTGACATCGGACCCTCCATTTACACTGAGATCTCCACTCGAACCCCATTTCCAATACTAGTACTAACTGCAGATGCAAGTGCTTTATCTCATTCTCTACAATTTACAAACCCTCCTATCCTACAAAGATAAAGAGGAGTTTACAGGAAGTACTTTAAATATTTGGTATAGCTGCCACCTTACATCCTATACAGGGCCCGGGTCGTACTGGAGTAGGGGTTGTTTGTAGAATCTGAATTCAATTTCCAGAGTTTCAGATGTTTGGCCATAAAATTATATTTAGAGTTTCTTGGTTGTTAAATGTGCTCTTTTGTTTTAGTTTTTTTTATATCCACAATGAACCAAAGGTTTTTGAATAGGAATAATTGCTGTATTTAAAACTTTCCCTGCCAGCCAGGTTTATTATCTGGGAATGTGGCCACACATGCACACTTCACTTTTTATAAATACTTGACACTGTTTCAGTACTTCCATTCAGTGAATGGGACTAAGCCTCTCTCTCAGAGGGAAGAGATTGCCCAACTCCCATTCATTCCAGCGGTTAGCTGCAGCTCCATTTCCTGTGTTCTAGCCCAGCGGTTCTCAATAGGGGTCTGTGAGCCATTTGCAGGGGGTCCGCAAAGCAGGGCCTGCTTTAGATTGGCTGGGGCCCAGGGCAGAATGCTCAGAGCCCCGAGCGCTGGCACCCCGTGGCAGAAGCCTCGAGCCCCTCCAATAGCAGGGCTGAAGCCCAAAGCCATGTGGCCCCCACCCATGGGGTTAAAGCCTCAAGCCATGGTGCCCTGTGGGGCAGAAGCCCTGAGCCCCAGTGCCCTGTGGCTGAAGCCCAGAGCTCCTCTCCCCTCCCCCCCCCGCACTCCCCCAGGCCGTGGAGTGTTTATAGCATGTTGGGGAGGAGGGGGGCTCTGAAAGAAAAAGGTTGAGAACCCCTGTCCTAGCCTACACCACACTGCCAAGGATAGCTGCTCCCTGTCTGCTGAACAGAATAAAGACTAATTAAAACTGACACTTTACTAACGTGATGTTCCATGTAATTAGATATTCAAATAATTTATACTAATTTTCCTCGGAGTTGTATGAGGGCTTGGGGTCGGGCATAAGCCAAATAATCAGGGCACTGCTATAAGCAGAGGGCAGACAATTCACAGATTGACTTCAACATGGAGTAAGAAGAGTTGCATTTTAGAAACACACTTGCCACTCAATGCCTATTTGATTCTAGTGTGAATACCACTGCAAGTGTGTGTGTCTGGGTAGCAGAGTACACTGACGCTTAAACTCCTGTTAAGTTTGTGGGCCCAGAGTTAGGGAAATGCCTGGAACCTGACAAAACACTACTAGAGGTAAACAGTATCACAGCAGCAGACCAGCCAGAGTTACTAGGAAGAGTGGCATACACTAAAACATTATTCTTTCCTCATCCGGACAGCTTCAAGAATTTTTGTTTTTAATCCAGCAAGTTTCTGAAGCTCACAAAAGCTGTGGATAAAAGAAGTAACAGGACAGTCACAGGTGCTGGGCAGGGATGCTACATGCAGCTCTGCTGATGCATCGCAGTCCTATCCAGCAGCATGCCTTATACCAACACCATCAGGCCACCAATGTAGCAACACCTTCCCTTCTCGCCCCACAGACCTAGTCCTGTCTCCAAGGCTCACAGTTGTGCCTGCTTGGTGGCTTTACAATGTGGACAAATACCTGCTTCTAACGGGCAAGGATAAGACCCCACCAAACTCATTTAATTTGTAATCAAAGCTAGATTTAAACGTAAGTTCTAGCAGGAAAGACTAGTGCATTAACCCGAGGCATTCTTGCCCCACTCCACAACCTCCACTGTGCCCCTTAACCACTCTAGCTAGAAGAAATAATTTCTGATTCACATTTATCTACTAATTTACAAAACGTCCAAAGCTGGTGTCACAGGTTGACAACTTGTTCGCGTTGCATCAGACAGACCCTCCCTAAAGCAGCTCCATTTCCTATTTCACATGAAATAGGGAGTTCTCAGAATTTAAGAGGGACTCTGTTTCTGCTTTGCTTTCACCAAAGATGACAATAGTCAAGTTACACTGAGAGAAAACCGGGGATATCTCTATTCCTGTCTCCTTTCTAAGGGGTATTATATGCTAGCACAATTACTTGTTCCAATAAAGACAACACCTCCATGATACCACTCCATGTTTCTTCCTCCAAACTGCATTGGCTTCACCTAAAGAGGACTACGGTACAAATGAATAATTAGCCACTTGCTGGTACCCAGATGACTCATACCAGAAATGCCTAAGAGGACAATGCTATGAGAGACTTTCAGTTCCTGGTCCTGGTTTCCTTGTTCCCCATGATGGCAGGAGGTGGAAGTGCACTCAACTACTGAGTGGAAGAGGAGAGTGCCATGCTTTGCTCCTGAGCAGTCCCTGTGATCAATTACAGGGTTGTGTCTTAGCTCTAGAGGACTGGAAGGAAGGGGAGGAATAGAAAGTTGCAAAGTTCCCATCTCTCCCGCTGCCCTGCCCTGAAAGATTTGTGTGACATGATTGTAAACAGTTAAGGATCACCCCAGTGCTACGTCCACTACAAGCTGGGTCCCATCCCTCCCCCATTATGTACAATACATTCACCAACAACAGAAATTTATTAAAAAAGGCAACAGGTAAATTCTGTAAACTGGATCCAGCTCCAAACACACACGTTAATACTACAAGTAAATTCCATCGTTGTCCCTCTTCCACCCTGAAAAATATACCTGAGTTTAGCAGTTCATGACAGTTTCGATCTCCCCCTCCCAACCCAAACCCTGAATGAGACACACTCTCCAGTCATGACAAGCCACTAGTTTGAGATACATCCTCTGCGCTGTTGAGATCAGCCATACAGCCGGTAGCCAGGGACCCAGGACTATCCCATGTTTAAACACACACAAGAGCCATCAAGGCAGTGTGTTCCACTGGACCCTGGAAGCTACATGCCGCTGGGGAGAGGGGGAAGGTAGGAGGCCTATGTCCTCCTTCCCCCATGTCCAAATCACGTGTGGCTTTCATCTCCTTGGGGTTCTTCCTTCCTTGGACTAGCTCTGGAAGAGGAAGAACAAAAGTTGCACTGTTATTTGCTTAAATAAGGAGTTTTATAAAGAAAAGGCTCCATCATTTACACAGTACAACTACTTCAACACGAGTGACGGGACAGGTGTTGTCCCAGGTATAACCTACAGTCAGGGATTCAGCTACGAACATCAGGAGAGTCTTGTTTCCTCCCCACCAGAATTGCTCCATTTCCCTCTTTCCCCCAACCCACTTCCAAATATTTCACTTCTTTAATTAGTGAAAAGAGAAAAGTTCTCATCCGAACTCTGCTCTTCGCTGGCTCTTACTTGATCCAGAGGCAATGCTGATGGTTTTTGTGGTGGCAGCTCCTCCCGGGATGTGGTTGCTGTAGGCACCTTTGGGAAGGGTGCTTGGGTCTGGTGTATTTGCATTCTGGAACCACGTTGAATAAAAGGACAGTTTTAGCACAAAAACAGCAAGAATAAATCTCATCTGCATAGTGTGTACAGATTATTTACAGACAAATATGTATTCTAATTACACTCAATCTAGACCCGCCCCTCTCTCTGGATTCCCCCACACCAGGCCATGGCCCCACCCTCAAGCCAGGTTTTTTTGGTGCATTTGTCTTTGGGTGGGAGGCCAATTCTTAAAGCAGCAGCATTTTCTATGCTGGAATGAAAAGTGACATTGAAATGGCAGGAAGGATTGGTTTCCTCTGTGAAAATTTGGGGTAGGGGGCTTCCCCCATTGCTCAGGAGACATGTAAAACTGGACAAAACAATAGACATGTTCTGATTGGTAAGATAAAGCATTGGTAAAGGGATGGACAAGACAGCCTGGTCGGTCTCTCTCATTTCTATTACTGTGCTCTTTAAAAGACTGCCATGAAATTCTCCCTAAGTTTTGGAGACGCCTGACCTATGACAGCAGAACTATTTTGTCAATTTGTTCTTCCTACCAGCACCTTGGATTTCAAATCTAGACCTTTTCCAAGAGTACCCAACACTCATCACGTCCCCCAATTTCCCCCCCTTCTTGTGGAAAACAATCTTACCCCGGTGGTCTGTACATGTCCTGGGCCGCCCCCATGCCACCTCCGCTGCCTCTCTGCTCCATCAGTAGGGCCTGAAAGTGACCCATGTTCTCTTCCCGGCAGCGGTACAGGGGTCCCTCCTGAGTGAGGCCATTGGCTTGGCTCGTGGCTGGATGACGAGACAGGTGAGCGTTCACTGGTGATCCATAGGTCCTGTGCTGGAAATGACTGGCTGGATGCCGAGATGCATAAGGAGACCCTGTCTGCAGCATCACCCCATGGGGAGGGAAAGCTGATGGACCAAATCCGATCCCAGAACTCAGAGGCGGGGGGAGAGCCCCATATAGAAACTCCCCTGCTGCCACCGAGCTCTGCCTCTTGGTGGCTGCATTATGGTTGTCCAAATCAAGAAACTCTTTGGGACTCTCTGGCCTCTCCTGGGATTCGTCTGACTTCTCATCTTCAGGCCCTGGATCCTGCCCATCGCCTGGAGGAACCTCTTTGGCGCTTGCCACGTCCATTCGGTTTGGGGACGCCAGGGCAGTGCTGAATGCCTCGCAGCCCTGCAGACTACCCACATTCCCCCTGTCTGAGAAAGAAGGCCTGGCCAGAGGTGGGTGGGCGGGCGGATGCCCACCAGGGTTGGCCTGGGGGTGGAGAGGCCTTTGCCAGTCTGAGTAGCCTTGTGGACAAGTGTAGTATGGAGGTCGCTGGTAGTGGTGGTAGGACGGTGGAGGTTGTGGCTGATAGGGATATGGCACCCCCTGATGGGGGCGATACCGAGGAAAGACACCGGGATGGGTGTTATTATGCTGAAAGCCCTGAGTGGGGAAATGCTGTGGATGGGACACAGAGGGAGGCTTCCCTCCCATCATAGGGCTGAACCCCTGCAGTCCTGGATTGATATGGTAACGTGTGGCCGAATTTGGATACTCCAAACCAGGCATGTAGAGAGGGGGAAACTGGCTTGGAGCCCCCCCGACTGAGCCTCCATCCACACCAGGAGTACTGGTGCTCTGTCCCATACAAGGCACAGCGACCTCTGACAAAGTCTTCCCCCCAGGACAAAGGGGCTTCTCCAAGATGTTAACAGCCAGTCCTTTCCCCTCATTGCCACTGGAGGGTCCTTCACCTACAGCCCCATTTTCAGGCCCAGGCCCTCTCTCAGATGCTGTCACAAGGTCTCTCACGCACGCCTGGCCTGGCGGGCCAGCGTAGGTGCTCTGTGCCGGCCAGGCACTCTTGCTCTGCATTGCCTTCGGGTCATTTTTAGTTCCAGAGTCATCTCCCTCCCGCTCCCGCGGCAAGCTCCGTCTGGTGCAGTCCATCTGTAAGGGGGGGTTGGAATGAGGTAGCAGTTTGGGGTACGTCCCTTCTGGAACACTGATGCACTGAGCCTTCTCTTCTACTCCAGGTGGGGGCTCCACTGCAAAAGGGGAAGTGGAAAGAATTAAAAAAAAAAGAATCACAACTTTGTTCGATTTCACAAAGTAGACTTTTTTTTCCACTAAAGCACATTTGCCAGTTAGTAATTCCTGTCACTTTAACCACATCTACCAAATATCCCCAGGATCTAGATTCAGCCGGAAGAACATCAGTCCCTCTCTTTCCCTCCCACCCATCTCCTTCTTCATGTCCCTGATATCCATTCCTGCTGTTGTCAGCCCAAAGTCACTGCACTCACCTCTTGAACAACTATATTTAACTATTTCTTTCCATAGCTGTCATGTTACCTTGGCTGTTTGCGGATAACGGTCACTAGCCAGCTTGTAGGTCAGTGGCTTAAATGTTCAGTGTTGGTTGCCAGCCAGCACATTTTCCATGCTGGGAACCACCACCAACAAAGCTACTAGTGGTCCAGAGGCGGTAGGTGAATCCTGTTTAATAATTAGAGAAGACCCCGACAAAACAGCTTTCCAGATCATGCATTGAAGACGCACGTCAACACACTGCAAATTAAAGTCAATGCTAACACTTTGGGGAAATCAACTTTTACATAAATTCCAAGTAAACTCTTGAAATGTTATGTACTATTATTATTGGTCCTATGGTAATGCCCAGTAGGATCAGGGTTCTTGGTGTGATGTGGAAAGGAAGATAAGATCCTAGCTTTAAAGAAGCAACAGAGGGTCCTGTGGCACCTTTAAGACTAACAGAAGTATTGGGAGCATAAGCTTTCGTGGGTAAGAACCTCTTACCCACGAAAGCTTATGCTCCCAATACTTCTGTTAGTCTTAAAGGTGCCACAGGACCCTCTGTTGCTTTTTACAGATTCAGACTAACACGGCTACCCCTCTGATACTTAGCTTTAAAGAGCTATCTGTAATCCAAAACCTAGAAGTTCTTGCTGCTTCATTTAAACTGATATTAAGTAAAATTTAATAAAAACCAAACACCAAAAAACAAATTGTTTATGCTTTAATAATAGTCTGATGATTTTAGATTTCTCTTTGAATTCTTGCATTTCTAATTATATAAATATAAAAAATTAAGTATATCTGGGTGCTTAGAAGCTGGTATAGCCAATATTTAACATGTTTAACTATGTATCAACATGTATTAAGCCAGTCTAAGTAGTTTGGGATCTAGCTTACAGTCTCTGCATGGGGCTCCAACACTGACTTTGTCACAAAATGACACCACCTTGCAAGCAAGAGAGCAGCTGTCAGTACTAGATGCATAAATGCTAAATTATAATTACATGCGACCATTCCTCCATCCCATTTCAATTTGGTGTAGGTGAAAAGAGTGGCTTGAGCTGCTTGGTATAGAAAAATAGTGAAATTTTCCTTTAATAACAACAACAGCCATTGACCAGTGAGGTGGGCAGTCTATCAAAAGTGAGTAAAACCGTGTATAATAGTGAGGGGGAAAGGTGTGGAAAAGAAAAACGGAAATGAAAAGTTAAACAACTCTGACAGTGACTGCTGGCCTCTTCAGACCAACAGCATTAAAATTACCTCGGTTGCTTTCTGGCTCCACTGTCTGACTGGCATCCTGAGAGTTTCCGTTACCCAAGACCGGTTTCGGAGGCTGCACATTTGCTGATGCGACATGGGCCAGCTGTGGGAAGGGGCCAGGCAGATGCGGGGGAGGAGGCTGACGGGGGTGGTAAGGCACACCCGGTGGGCACACGCGAGATGACAGCTGCTGGATGGCGATCATTTCTGGACTGTCCATCATGGAATCCCCACCTTGGCATCCTCTCTGAACTTGAGGGGGTCCCCCAAACACAGAGGCTGGAGGCTGCTGCATTCTCTGACCGGTGGTTTTACCAGGTGGTCTGATGTATCCTGAGGCAGGGACCCCATGAGGTAGGAAATTTGATTGCTCAGTCCACTGGCTGGGAGCCAGAGGTGGTCTTATTGCCCGAGGGTCCATCATGTGACTAAGAGCACGAGACTGCAAAGAAGGTCCTGTGCTCAACGGGGGCTTCTCGTCTGGCCCCAGGGAGGTCTGGTTTGTTGCACTGTGGCTTCCATTCCATGCAGCAGGATGCGCTCGATTTAGATATTTATATGGTCTATACATATGGCCTGGGGGGACCTCTGAGCTCTCAGGTGGTCTCATTGGAGGTCCATTGTGCCTTGGAGGAATAAATCCTTGCTGGAACTGCACTGGGGGGTACATACTGGCATCTGGGGGAGGGCCACTCATCCGCCCAAACTGCAGGGATCCAGGCCGTGGCCCCAGTGCAGAGACATGTGTTGGCCCTGCACACACCTGCTTCTCTGGTGCAGCCAGTCTGTGTCCTCTGTGTTCATTCAGTCCGACGGTAGACTGTGGGAGGGAGAGAAAGAGGCCAGGTTCAGTGAAAGAGTCACCACTTACTGGCACATGAAAAGCTACAAAGAGTAACAGGAGGAGACAGGAAAGAATCAGTGACTCACAGCATTTGACAGATCCCTCCTCAGGCAGAGGATGCCATTTGGCATTGTAACCAATGAATACAGCAGTCACTGACTCATACACCATGAGTACAGAAGGGCAGATCATGGCTCCCAGCTCTCTGGATCCACTCTATTTCTTCTAAGAGGCTAGAACATTGTACACATGAATTTCAGAGCAAGGCTCTTACCTGCATGGCAAAGTGCTGGTGCTGCTGAACTGGATCTCCAGGGTGGGGTTCTGGTACTCGCGGTGATCCATACAGTTTAGCTGGATCTGATCCCCGCAGAGGGCCAAATGTTCCTGGCACTGCTGGCCGCTGGAAAGAAAAACGAAAGCTGCTGTGAGACTCTGCAGAAGAGCAAAGCTGCTACAGATACTGGGCAGCCATGGATTGAGGTGCGTCTTAGCAGAATCAACAGGCTGTTTGAGTCTCTGACTGAATTCAGTTGCTTATTCCGAGGAGCTATGCTGGAAACTGTGGTGTACAATAATACAGCTCACTTGCCACAAAGTTACTCCTTCACACAGGGAACCAGAAGAAATATCCCAGCTATGAATCCTACAGACCAGGCCTTTATACAACTGCCAGACACCTAACTAGCTTGAGGCTAACAATAGACAGATTAGAGAGGAGCCCCCACCAGCTAGTTCCAGGACAATTCCCAGACCCTGACAGAGCCTGGATTAATTGAGAAGGTAGACTCTTCTGGAATTCCTACCAGGATGCTTGGTAGCTCCATCTTTCACATGAGCCTTTGGGACTAGAGTTCCAAGCAGCAGTCTTGTTCATTTTACTCGGCTTTTGCTTAGGAAGCTATAAGTAGCAACAGAGGCAATTGAGCAGTCTATCTGCAGACTCAGGAAGACAAAACTGTATCATCTTTGCAACCCTAAGAGCTAAAATGTTTGAGCTTAAAATCTGTAGAACTGAGGGCATAAGTCCCACCACTCACCAAAGAAAAGTGTTTTATTTACCATTGCCATGGGGACTTTTCAAGTCTTGCATGGATCACACCAGGAAGGAAGAATGGAGGCGTGAACCAAAGAAGGTTAAAAGGACACAGAGAAAACTATAGAGGGACAAAGAAGGAAAAGGGAGGAGGAAAAGAGAAATGAGAACCCATGTTCCACCACCAGTAAGAGGTTCCGATCATACAGTAGGGATTCTTCTAGGAACTTACAGGAGACAATTTTATTCTCGGGCCCTTCTCTGCATTTATAATCTGTGAAAAACCACAGAGGCCAGTCCTTACCATCTGGCCAGGATGTGGCACCTGGCTGGGCATTCCACCATAATGCAGTGGGCGAGGGAAGCCTTGGCCGTTGGAAGCGCCCACCTCCCGAGGGGGTTGCATTGTGCTGCCACTTGGTTCCTCTGCAGAGGAGGAAGATGAGGAGGAAACAGGAGCCCGGGGAGTAGCCCGGAATGGTGGTGGTTTCCCTCCATTCTCCAGGTGTTGCTGTCTCCTGCCTGATCCCTCAGGGTCTCTAGATCGGGTCCAAACATTGCCAGTGCTGGAGCGCCCGGTCCGACGGCTCCTCTTCTCCCGTTTCCCATCCACTCTGATCCAGAACTCCTCATCCGTGTCCCCATCTTCCCCAGGGAAGTGCTTCATCATTGCCCGGTGGAAGCATCTCTCCAAGTTGTATGCCATCTTGGTGTATTCTGTGTTCAAAACAAGAGAGGCAGGGAGACAGACCTTAATGGATAAAGATAATCAGGCAAAGTCAGATTGTCCTCTACTCTAAAGGCTCTGACTTCTCATGTTTATATAAATATCTTCCTTGGAGAAGCTAAATAGAAAGGTGAAGAGGGAAGGGCTGTTTGCAAACAGCCCACTCTGGGTTATGAATTCATCTGACTTGGTCAGTACTTGGACTGGAGACTTTCAAGAAACACAAGGTGGGTGAGGTAATATCTTTTATTGGGCCAACTTTTGTTGGTAACAGACACAAGCTTTTGAGCTACACAGAACTCTACTACATATCTGGGAGAGCGAGCATCATAGCACAATGGGACAGATTGTTTAGCACATTCAAGGTAGAGTGGCCCGTTGGCACCTCTGCAGTCATAGGACAAAAAGAGGGGGTTACTGGGTTACAGATTGTTGAAGTAAACCACAAATCCAGTGTCCCTGTTCAGTCCGTGATTTTTAGTGTCTAGCAGAGATATGAATTTAAGCTCCCAGGTTTGTCTTTTGAAAGTGTTGTGCAGGTTTCCTTCATGATGCAGTTTATTTTAAGACCACATCAAACTAACATCCCAAAATGGTTTAAAGGGAAATTATGTTGCTAGAAATGCCAACTCTCAAATTATACTTAAGATACTGGATCTGAACAGTCAGTCAGTAACAATCCTATGGTTAATTTTAAGAGTGGTGTCAACCTCCATGTCTTGGAGAAATTCTTATATTTTCCCAACTGGAATTCCACAGTAGTGTAATCTGGTTATTATATTCACTTTCTTGGACTGTTATTAAGCTTTGCTGTGCATTATAGAAAAAGGTGAAATTCTCTCTCTATAGTTTTGAAAGCACTTTCTGATCCTTGTGCACAGAACATGTTACACGGATGTCAGTCATCCCATGTGTGTTAATTCCACAGGAAAATTTGCTCAGATGTAGTTTCTTGGTTTTCAGAGGAGTCCATAAGAAGTAGAATGGCATGCCAGTGTCATCAAGAGAGTGACTCAGTGCAAATCACATGATAGTTGTTTCCTCTAGACCACTCCAGAATTTTCTTTGCAGCACACCACTACTGGAAAAAAATAGTTACTTGCCTTTCGTAACTGCTGTTCTTTAAGATGTGTTGCTTGTGTGTCCATTCCATTCCCATGCTGTGTGTGCGCACCCATGTGCGCGGTCATTGGAGATTTTTGCCTTAGCAATACCTGTAGAATTGGCTGCGGCGCCCCTTTGAGTGCCGCGCTCGTGTGTCAGTATATCAGTTGCTGCCTGCCCTATGCCCTCTCAGTTTCTTCTTGCTGGCAACTCTGACAGAGGGACAGTAGGGCGGGTAATGGAATGGACATGAGCAACACATATTGTAGAACAACAGTTACGAAAGGTAGGTAACGTTTTTTTCTTCTTTGAGTGCTTGCTCATGTCAATTCCATTCTAGGTGGCTCACAAGCAGTGCCAACTGAGATGGGCTTGGAGTTCATGGACTTGCAACACTGCTCTGCCAAAGCCAGCATCGTCTCGAGCTTGCTGGGTAAGTGCACTGTTACCTGTGAAAATTTACGGCACCTCTCCTATACCCTACTGAGAGCTTAAGGCGTGACCTGGTTAATTTAAGACATCCCTCCTATACCCTACCGAGGGCTTATGGCATGACCCAATTAATTTAGGTACCCCCATGGAAGGTAGGGGGGTCGGTTTAGGGTGTAAGGCACCTATTTTTATCCACGGGGCTTAGGAAGAAACTCGGTCAATTTAAGTACCTGTCCTTTTTTGGGGGGCTTAGGGCTTTATGGGTCTGCGGAACCTTTTTAGTGAAAGAACCTTACACAGTTGTGCTTTAAACATTTATTTATTAGCAATACACACAGAATACATATATTAAGCAAATTTTTTATGCTTACTATTTTTGGGGGGGTTGGGCAATGCCTTTACACATTACGGTTGTGCAGAGGGGTTAGCGTTTTAGCAGCTTGATGTTGAACTGCAGTCCAAAAATGTTTTTTTAAAGAGTACTGTTTTTTATTTATATTATATAGGTAAAAATAGGCTTTTTAAAAAAATGTATTACATTTATTATATTATTTAATATTTTTAAATAATAAAAATTTTAATCAGTTACGCGCTGGCACTTATGTGGGTTTTTTTGCTTAAGATTTTTACATTTTATTATTTATACCCAAATTGTAACTTAATTGTGACCTTTTTTATTTGTGCAGATGGTCAGCATCAAACGCTGGTTAGAGCTTATTTTACCATTTGTTGAGGTTGTTTTTTTTTTTTAATATTTTAAAATTTTTTTAAACAACTGCCTGAACGTCCCTCAATTTCAAGCGTAATATCTCTATTTCCTTACTTACAGAGGCTTTATGCTGATTCCCAGTCTTCTAAGTGGTTCTCCTGAGATATTACTAACCTTGAGAGATTATAAGACACTTTCCATAGTGCCCACCCAGCCGCAATCTTTACTGCCCATTTATTCAATGAAGACTTCGTAGTTTTGCAGTATGCTTCAAACCCTTTACAAGCATGTTCCAGTGCATTTTTCTCCTTGAAAAGAATCATGTTCCCATGGGCGCAGACCTTGCAAGGAGGGTTGGTTCCTCCGCCAGTTTCCTGGCTTTTCAACGTTAAGTTTCCCACTCTCCCTATTCCCGGGAGTGTTCATTCTGTCAACAGGCTGCAGTCCTGTTGACAGAAGAGCACATATATATTATGTCCAACTGCTGTATACACCTCAATCCAAATGACCTAGGTTGCCTGTATTCTCCACCAGTATGTTACCTGTGGAAAACTAGGGCACCCTGCCTATACCCTACCGAGGGCTTAAGGCGTGCCTGGTCAATTTAGGACACTCCACCTATACCCTACTGAGGACGTAAGGTGTGACCCAATTAATTTAGGCCCCCCCACCCCACCCTTTCCCTTGGGGCTCAAGGTGTAAGGCACCTCTTCTTACCCATGGGACTTAGGAAGAAACCTAGTCAATTTAAGAACCCACCCTTTTCCTTGGAGCTTAGGGCTCTACGGGTCTGCGGAAACTTTTCCCAGTGAAAGAGCCTTACACAGTTGCTAATAAATAGGTGTTTAAAGCACAATGCACACAGAATATATGTACCAAGCAAATCTCTTATGCTCCAACAAACAGCCAAATTTCACCCGATGGCCAGTCAAGGTTTATTTATTTGGGGGTTCCCGGCAATGTCTCTGCACATCACGGTCGTGCCAAGTTCCAGCAGCTTAATGTTGAACTGCAGTCCGGAAATGGTTCCCAAAGAGCATTGTTTTTCATTTACATTATATAGGTAAAACTAGCTTTCTTTTTTAAATTTATTAAACCTACTACATTATTCCACACTCCTAAATAACAAAAATTTTAACCAGTCAGTCACTGGGCACCTGTGTCTCCTTTTTTTTGCCCGTTTTTTACTTTTTATTTTTTATACCCAAACTGTAACTTAATTGTGACCTTTTTTATTTGTGCAGGCGGTCAGCATAAAATGCTGGTTAGAGCTTATTTTACAACCTTGGTGATTATAACTTTTGTTAGGGACATTTCTGAGGTGGGGGTGCTTTATTACCAGCAAAACATTTTTTTTTTTTTAATTTTAATAATAAATTCCCTAAGTTTCACCCAAGGCTGGTTTAATATGGGGTGGGGTGGGGGTTAATTAAGTCTCAGGCCTACAGCACAATGAGACATGTACGGGTGGATACATGACCTGGTAGCAGCTCTACAGATCTCTTGGATTGGTACCTGTGCCAGGAAGGCCACTGACTATGCTTGTGCCCTAGTCGAGTGTGCCATCATGATTGCAGACGGAGGCATCTTCTCAAGCTCATAGCAATAATGGATGCAGGCCATGATCCAGAATGAAATCCTCTGAGCAGGCACTGGGCGACCTTTCATTCTGCCTACCACCGCAACAAACAACTGCATTGACTTACGGAATGGCTTTGTTCTATCTATGTAGAAGGCCAGCGCCCTCCTGACGTCCAGGGTGCGTAGCCTGCACTTCTCATCTCTACGTATGAGGCTTTGGAAAGAAGACAGGTAAGTATATGTCCTGGCTAGCATGAAACTGGGAGATGACCTTGGGCAAAAATGCTGAGTGGGGTCGCAGCTGGACCCTGTCCTTGTAGACGACCATATAGAGCGGTTCCAAAATAAGTGCCTGATTTCGGACACCCTACAGGCTGACGTTATCGCGACCAGGAACGCAACCTTCTACGAGAGAAGCAGGAGACAGCAGGAAGCCAGAGGCTTGAAGGGAGGCCCCATGAGTCTCGACAGCACAAAATTCAGGTCCCACGGACGGATGGAATCCCGGACTAGTGGGTAGAGATGCTCCAGATCTTTCAAAAACCGGGATGTCATGTCGTGAGCAAAGATCGAACTGCCTTGGAACGGAAAGTGGAAAGCTGAGATAGCGGCCAGGTGGACCTTGATTGATGACAGAGACAAACCTTGGAGTTTGAGGTGTTGCAGTTAATCCAGGATCTCCTGCAGTGGGGCCTGCTCAGCCTGGATACTCCGTTCTGAGACCCAGCACGTGGACCTTTTCCATTTGGCCAGGTAAGTCGCTCTGGTGGAGGGTTTTCTGCTACCCAGCAAGACCTGCTGAACATGGGCCGAGCATTTCCGTTCATCCACGTTTAGCCATGCAGTAGCCATACTGTCAAGTGTAGCACTGCCAGGTTCGGGTGCAAAAGGCTGCCGTGGTTCTGGGACAGCAGATCCAATCAGAGGGGCAGGTGCAGCGGAGCAGCTACTGAAAGGTTCAGCAATGTGCCAAACCTGTGCTGGCGAGGCCACATGGGGGCTATTAGGATAACCTTTGCCCTGTGCTGCTTGATCTTCACAAGGACCCTGTGAATCAATGACACAGGTGGGAAGGCATACATCAGTGTCCCTGACCACGGGATAAGAAATGCATCTCATAGGGAGCCCCGGTCCATCCCCTGGATCGAACAGAACATGTGACATTTCCTGTTCTGCCGGGACGCGAACAATTCCACCTGGGGAGTTCCCCACCTCTGGAAGATTATGCTGACCACCTCCGGATAGAGCGACCACTCGTGGTGAGACGAGAAGGTCCTGCTGAGATGATCTGCTAGCAACTTCTTGATTCCAGGCAGGTGCGCAGCTACCAGATGAATGGCATATTGCACACAAACATCCCAAAGGCTGAGAGCTTCCTGACAAAGGGCCGAAGACTTGGCACTGCCCTGCCTGTTGATGCATTACATTATGGTGGTATTGTCTGTCACGATCTGTACCACCTTGCCCTTCAGGTGGGGCAAGAAAGCCTGGCAGGCCAGGTGAACTGCTCTGAGCTCCCTGACGTTTATGTGGTGGGCCAGATCGTCCCACAACCAGTGGCCCTGGGTGCTCAGCTCGCCCAGGTGGGCTCCTCAGCCCAGGTCTGAAGCGTCGGAGACCAGGGTCAGCGATGAGGACAGGGCCACGAAGGGAACTCCCTCCAACACTGACCCAGAGTCCAACCACCATCCAGGGATGACCGGATGTGATCCGGCACCCTGACTATCCGGTCTTAGTCGTGCCTGGTGGGGATGTAGACTGATGCCAGCCACGCTTGTAGGGACCGGAGATGGAGCCAGGGATGACTTACCACAGATGCGCATGTAGCCCAACAACTGCAGGCTGGTGTGAGCCGTGGTGAGCAGGTGGTTCTTCACATGGGAGATCATGTCTGACATGGCCTGAAAACATACTTTGGGAAGAAAGGCTATGGCTTGCGTGGAGTCGAGAACTGCCCCAATGAACTCTATTCACTGGAGTGGCGTTAAAGTGGATTTTTTCTCTTTTATCAAAAGGCCCAGGTCCCGGCAGGTGGAACACACCAGATCGAGGCTCCTTTGTACTTGTTCCCGGGACCTACCCTTGATGAGCCCAGTCATTGAGATATGGGGAGACCTGGGCCCCTCGATGGCTCAGGTAAGCAGCCACTGGCACCATACATTTTGTGAACACCCTTGGGGCCGATGAGAGGCCAAAGGGCAGCGCCATGAATTGAAAATGGAGTCTGTCCTCTATGAAATGGAGGAATCGCCTGTGATCTTTGATACAGCAAAGCCAGGGAGCAGTGGGAGAGTGGTAGAGGGGAGATATAAAAGCCCATGGCTAATTAAGGCGTGGTTCCCTGTTAGGGTGACCAAACAGCAAGTGTGAAAAATTGGGACAGAGGGTGGGGGGTAATAGGAGCCTATATAAGAAAAAGCCCCCAAAATCAGGACATCTGGTCACCCTATTCCCTGTAGACTAGGGAAGGTTACTACAGGTTAAATGGAGCACCTGTAGGCAATTAAGACCCTGTCAGGAACCTAATAAAAAAACCCTGCTTCAGACAGTGTGGAGCAAGGAAGGAGAGAGGACTGGAGTTTGCAGGTGTGTTGATGAGAATTAAAAGACCAGAGAACCGGAGGAAGGGAGACCCTGCCCCAGCAGGGCAGGGAGACTCCCTCCCCCAGCATCAAGGACCGAGGGTAATCCTACCCAAGCAGGAAGAGGATAAGAAACCCGCAGGGGTTGAAAGGGGCTGGGGCTCAGAGTGAGGAGCAAACCCACTCCCCATCCCCGCTTCCCTCCTCTACCACCTTCCCCATCCACTAGGGGGGCCCTTGGCCCCCCAAGTGCCCGGGGAAGGTGGGGGACCCTAGAGCCCCCCCCCCCCCCCACTCCCCCCCAAGAAAAGTGCGGGACCCACCATACCAACATTGGGCATTTTGTCACACCTTGGAATATGGAAATATGGAAATAAGCATCCTTCAAGTTGATGGTGGCATACCAGTCTCCCGGATCCAGGGAGGGGATGATCAAGGCCAGGGAGACCATGTGAAACTTCAACTTTCTGAGAGACTTGTTGAGGCGACACAAGTCCAGAATGGGTCCATGGCCCCCTTTTCCTTTCAGGATTAGGAAGTAGCGGAAATAGAACCCCTTTCCTTTCATGTCCTGGAAGACCTCCTCCACCGCCCCCAGGTGCAGTAGGTTCTCGACCTCTTGAATGAGGAGTTGCTTGTGAGAAGGGTCCCTGAAGAAGAACGAGGAAGAGGGGGGCTCGTAGGGAGAGGCGCCTGAAAATTGCAGGGCATAGCCCTGAGATACTAAGTCCAGAACCCAGTGGTCTGAGGTGACCCGCGACCAGACCGAACGGTAGGGATGAAAACGGCTGAGGAAAGAACAAGGTGGATCCAGGGAGTTGACTGGGGCGTCGCTCTCAAGCGCACCTTCAAAATGAGCACTTCTGGCTCCCTGGATACTTAGCTGGGCCGAGCTGCGCAGATGAGCGGGAGTTGGAAGGGTGGTGATGACTAATACTCGTGTCTCTAGCCCTTCGCCTTGCAAACCCCGACAAGGCTGACAAGGCTTTGGCAGCGGGGGTGGCCAGAACTGCTTCCTTGCAGATTGTGGCATATGCATACCCAGCGAGTGAAGGGTGGTCTGAGTGTCCTTTAACCCATGCAGCCTCGTGGCCTTTGCTCTGCAAAAAGTCCATTCCCATCGAATGGGAGGTCCTGGATCGAGGTCTGTATCTCTTGGGAGAGGCCGGCGGTCTGAAGCTAGGGGCTGTGCCTCATGACCATTGCCAACGCGACCATCTTAGCTGCCAAGTCCACTGCGCCCCACGTCATTTGGAGGGAACACCAAGCCACTGCAGTGCCCTCCTCTACCAGGGTGCCAAATTCCTGGGCCAAACCCTGCGGGAGTGACTCCTTGAACTTACAGAGGGAGTCCCATAAGTTAAAATTGTACCTACCCAAGAGGGCCTGGTGGTTCATCACCCGAAATTGCAGGCTGGCTTTTGAATACATTTTTCTCCCAAAAAAGTCCAGTCTTTTGGACCCTTTATTTCTGGGAGTGGAACTGGTGTGCCCCTGCTTATCCTTCTCGTTAGCCACAGAGACGACCAGCGAGCCCAGAGGTGGGTGGGCATAAAGGTACTTGAATCCTTTGGCCGGGGCAAAGTGCTTCTTTTCGGCCCTTTTGGAGGTGAGAGGGATGGACGAAGTGGTTTGCCACAGGGCCTTGGCAATTTTCAGGACCCTGTAATGCACTGGTATTGCAACACGGCAGGGGTAGAGGCCGAGAGCACATTGAACATGGTGTCCACCTGCTTGGCCATCTCCTCCATCTCTAGGCCCAAGTTCTCGGGCACCAGTCGAAGCAGGGTCTGGTGTTCTTTAAAATTGTCCAGCAGACTGGCCAAGGGTCCCGTGACCACCTTGTCCAGGGATGAGGATGACGACTGTACCGCTGGGGGAGGCTCCGGGGCATCATCCCCCGCGGGGGAAGGGGGTTTTGGGGTGGGCGCTGTCTCCTCTACCCTGATCTCCGAGTGTGCTTCACGCATCGAGCCCAGTGCCATCAACTTTTGCTCCGAGGTGACAGCAGATTAGCGGTGCGAAGGGGGATCGTCATCACCGGCATGCCCCACGCGCTCCAATAAGGCCACTGTGCTGGCTCCTGGCCATGCTGCCAAGGCAGCACTGTAGACGCCGACATGGCCTCAGGTGCCCAATTGCGTCGGTGGAGTCTCGGCGAGGGGCTAAACTGCCCTTCTGTGCTAGAGAAATCCTCTTCTGGTGACCACGGCGAGGTTGCCGATGCCTGTGTCTGCCTGCACTGCTGACTGTCGCTGCCAGAGACCAGTGCTTGGAGAAGGAGCAGTGCTGGTACCGAGGGGACCAGTATCGCAATGGGGAGCATTCCCACAGGGCAGGCAACTAAGATCTGCGCCAAGAGGACGACCAGTGGGAGGGCGAATGGTGCCAGTTGTACAGAGACAGCCGCCTCGCCCTAGGTGATCCATGTTGAGATGGCAGGGACCGCGAATGCAGTGCCGGTGATCGAGGGTGAGCCCCAGAGGATCTGGGCTGTGATGCCGGAGATCTGCAACGTGGAGACGGAGAGCGCTGCCTTGGCTCGGGGGGATTGGTGGTGCTCCACTGGCCCCTGGGGGGGTCTTAGCGGCTGGCTTGCCCACATAGGGAGCCTTTGCCGCCTCCTGCGGCATGTGCGGTGCCGGCGGCGCGGGCAGAGACCTCTGCTCTCTCGGCACTGGGGGAACTTGGGAAGGCATCGATGTTGCCACAAGTTTTGGTCCACGTTGCTCCGGAGTGGCCGGGCAGCCCGAATTGGGTATTTTTCCTGATGCCCCATGGCCTTTCTTGCCCAGTGCCGGGAAGCTGTGCTTCTTAGTTTTCTTTCTGGGTACCAGCAATGGAGAGTGGTGCCTGGCAGAACCCGGTGCCGGGGGTGCGCTGTGCACCAAGGCCGAGGTAGTTGGAGTCAAGTCATGGCAGGATGGCTCAGAAGCTGGACGGAGAGCAGCCTACATGAGATGAGCCCTCAAACGAATATTCCGCTCTTTCTGAGTCCTGGGTTGAAAATTTTTACAAATTCGACACTTGTCCTTCACATGTGATTTCCCCCAAGCACTTAAGGCAGCTGCTGCAGGGATCACTTACAGGCATAGGCTTGTTATAGTCCGCGCAGGGCTTAAACCCCGGAGACCAGGGCATGCCCCGCCTGGGGCAAAGTCCCCTCTGGGACTCTAACTTCTAACTACACTTAACAACTACTTAACACTAACTACTATAAACAACTATTTACAAGGTCCTAAGGCTCCAAGTCAGAAGAGACGAAACCACTAGCCCTTGCTATGCAAGGAGAGTTGCTCCAACTAACCACCATGGGAGGCAAGAAGGAACTGAGAGGGTGTAGGGCTGGTGGCATCTGATATACCTATGCATGAGCACGGCACTCAAGGGGGCACCATAGCCGACCCTATGATACCGCTAAGGCAAAAATCTCTAACGACTGTGCACGTGGGAGTGCGCACACCTAGAATGGAATCGACATGAGCAAGCACTCGAGGAAGAACAGAGAGATCTCGTCCCTCTGTGATGTTGGAATTCACTTTCACTTGGGGACAACGCTTGAGGGATCTAAACTCCTTACTCTCCGTTATACCGGATGACACTGGCAGGTGCTGGCGAGACAGAGCCTGCAATATTCCCATACTGGAAACCTGCATGTTTTATCTCAGTGAGGCACCTGATTTTAATTGCCATAGCAATGAGGAGTCCTGATGGTCCCAGGGCCTCCCACCACTTGACTCGCGCTGCTGATCCAAGACTCAAAGGAGAACCTAAGAATACCATTCCCCTCCAAAAGGCTGCACACACACTGTGTTCCTCCCGTAGTTTTACTTTAAAGACCCTCAGGGCTAAGCATACTCCTGCCCTCCACACAATCCCTGTAATTCAGATACCATCCCCATAACACAGAGAACACACACATACAAGACAGCGAACTCCTGAAGGGTCTTTTTTCTTCGCACCTACTGCACTCTGCCCAACTAGACTAGATCCTTTGGTACAGTTAATAGGCCCCAATTTATCAAGGTATTTAAGTACACGCATAACTTTACGCGTGTGGGTAGCCCCAACTGAAGTCAATGTGACTGCTCATGTGCTTACCATTACAGATATATTTACGAACCTTGCTGAATCGGGGCTTTACTATCCATGAACTCCTGCTGTCACCTCCACCCTTCAGAAGGTATCCAGAAAGAGTTCTGGTGTCCAGTACGAGCCAGCTATGGATGACTAGGTAGAGGGTAGGGCTTTTTGACCACCAAGAGCTATCAATAGATGGAACAAGTTTTCTCATTGCTCTTACCGCTGCCTTCACCATTGTATTTTAGGCAGTTCCTGAACATGGTCTTCATGTCACCCACAAACTCCTCCTTGGTGCAGTACTGACCTCCATTCAGCTTCTTCTCCATGCTAGAAATGTCCATGGGAGCCTGAAACACATCAAGATCTCCCTTCAATTACAACAAGCATGAGAGAGGCCCAGAAGGTGGTGTTACTAGCTTCCCAAAGAGGCCAGAAAGGTCTGTTATGACCATCTAGTCTGACCTCCTGCATAACACATGGCCAAAGAACTACAAAGAACTGACTAAAGACCTAGCTTTCTACCAATCCAAAGAGTCATATGCAAGACCGATGGAGCGGGTTGGACCATGTTGCCTACCTTAATGATCTGGTAGTAATTTGGAGCATATGATTCATCAACTGGTTCCAAGAAGGGCCAAGAGTCCTTGTGAGCCTTTACCACATCTAGAACTGACCGCAACAAAAGGAAGAGAAACTGTTACGCACAGCCAGGCAGACATTCAGTTATTTTTAACTCCTGCGAAGTGAAAGGCGAGAGTAGGAGACTGACCTTTGTACATGGCGGTGAACTCATCATCCAGTTCAAAGCTGCAAATGGGAAGTGCAATAATGAATACACACACTCTTATCTTCATCATTCCTCCACCCCATACCTGGTGCTCCCAACAGTAAGGTTCTGCAGAAGAACCCGTACGTGCATCCACACTATGAACACTCATTCAAACGGACACCCTCTTTCCTGTACTGCACTCTACGCCCCTCAGACGTTCCTCCCACCTCAATCCCCTCCTCACCGTCCTTATTAACACCCACCCCATTTACTTTATCACTGGCCACATTCCTCCTACCCCCTACCCTGAAAGCGTATGAATGCACAGGCCTGTTGCACACACTGCAATGTACTCACAGATCCTTGGTCTTCCTTTCCTCCCTGGCAGGAGAACTGGGATCCAAGTGGGAAAGTTCTGGGGGAAGCTCCTTCCCCTGGGCCAGAAGCCAAGCCCGTTCTTCCCGGAGCTTCCTCCTCCTGGCTCGTTCTGCAATGGGAGAAAGAAAGCCGTTTAGCCCTCTTACCCCGCATCAGTAACATCACGCACGAAAACTAAGGAGGCTATTCAGCAGCCAATTTCAGGAGGTTGTTGTGTCCGACAGCCAAGGGCTTTACCCAGTGAACGCTGTCATCCCTCCAGAAATGGCAGCAGCAAGGAAACAGAGAATACAGGAGCACCACACCTGCCTTTCCTCCTCTCCACCTTAACAACAACTTATTTTGCAGTGTCACTGTTGCAAAGCTGCTGCTAGCCTGTTTCCAGACAAATTTCCACTTAACTGACTGGGCCAACTGTGTTGCTGAGGTTTAAGAAGTCAGTGGCAGGGATGGCAGGAGCTACTTTCAGACCACCTCTGGTCTGCAGCCAGACATTGGTTAGCCACTGTTCTGTTTCAGATGGGGAAGTTTACTGGTTTTGTGTGAGCTTAGTTTTCTTTTTCTTTTACCAGTTCTACGGGCACTTAAATTCACAAGCACGTTTTGTACCAAGATTATGTCTCCAGAACTGTTTTCTGAGAAGACTCTGTTTCCTTGGTCACTGCAGCAACCCACATATGGTATGAAGGTGGGATCTCCCACAGAGGAGAATACCAGAGACTTGGAAATGTAAGGTGGAGACCCAAAGAAAGGATAGCAGAAGATGAGGGACTGGAGGAAATTCTGGTGTATTTGCCTCCTACAGCCTCTGCACCTCAGGCCTGTCCCGTGAGATGGCAGCCTTCACGTCCCTTTTCTAATTGTTCTTAAAGGGCCAAAGTGACACGAGACTAAGGCAGTAAAAGATGAGCAGGGCTCAAGAAGTGCCACACTCTGAAGGAAAGCTATTGCTACATTCCAGTTTGTCAACTAAGGAGGGAGGTAAAAAGGGATGAAGAGAAAAAACTGAGAATGAATGTCTCTGAACTTCTTACTCCCACTGACACCAGGAGTACCATTCCTGTCTTCAAAGGTATGTTTTTGAGGAAGAATGTCCATCAAGGATGGTGCAAAAGCCTCCTAAACTTTCCCAGAACCACAAGCGGGAAGATGTTGGAATTGACTTTGTTTTGTGTCGCTGGCCTTATTTTGTGACCAGCCACAGAGCTGGTGGATTCCTTTCCTGGTACCCCATTATCTGAGAAGGCACCTGAGGTCTATTGCATCACATGAGGACACCCCAGTGACTACTCCTAAGAAAAAACTGCTAACCTAAGAGAAGGGTCTGGTCTCTGAATACTGCTGAAGGGTCCATCAGAAACAGTACCCTGAGAAAAACTTGATTAATTCTACAACACAATTGCTACATCCAAAGAAATCCACTGAGGAGATACTGGACATTATCATTCAGGAGCCGTTTCAGACCTGGGAGTATGTCAGAACAAAGAATGGTGAAGAGTTTTCAAGTTTACCCTTACAGGACTCTGGCTAGCACTCAAGGTGCAAAAATAGGGAAGGGGAGAGAGGGGACTTGGTGTAAAATAAACCTGGATACTACAGGGGTGGAATGGATATAAAAAACAAGGTATACTTTTACTGTGACATAAAGCAAGGTACTCTCCAGTGAACAATGTCATGGATGATGAACCTGTGTCTTTTCCCAGGAGGAATCTTAATACCAGCTATTTGGGTGATGGCATCCAGATGTGTGTGTGATTCCTAAATGGGAGGAAGTTCAGAGGCCTCCTTGATACAGGACCTTTGTCCACCACAAATGGATCCTCACTAAAGGTCTGGATGTAAGCAACATCTTGGAATTGTGCTGTGTACATGGAGACTACATGGATTTCTGGAGTTCTGAATACAAATTAAGGACCAGTACATTTTTGATGAAAGTAAGTATGGCTGATAAACATCCCCTCTAACATAGAATTGGTATATCCTGACTTAGAATACCACAACTTGTAGCAGACCGTCCAATATCATGTGTGGTAACTGGGTCTTTGGCTACAGAGAAACAACTTTTTTCCAGAGGACCTACTGTATATGGGAAACCAGGAAAGGTGGCATATGTGGAAGGAATCAAAAGGGGAATTTACATCTTGTGAGCTGATCCAGAAGATCAAAGGGGAAGGAAAGGCCTTGGATCCAAGTTGGCCTGGTCAGAAAGATGAGAAGGAGGAATCCACCTGGCTTATCTTTGAACCTGGAATAGAGCAATCCCAACATATATTCCTGTATACAGCTGGATCATTAAATTGATCCAGCAAGAACTACCTTAATCACTTTTTACAGGATTAGGGTCACTGAGACCAAAGGTGCAATGGATACCCGTACGATGAGTTAAGGAAAATGAATGACCGAGGAGTAACTGAGCCATTTAATACCAAATGGACAAGCCTTGTAGTGATAGTGCCCAAGAAAAATGGGAGTGTTCACTTTGTGTAGGCTTTGGGAAGCTGTCTAAATCTGATGATGCTTTTCATTAAGATCACAATTGGACTGTTTTAATTCACTGGCACGCTTTTGGCCTACACGGGGCACTACCCATCAAACTCCGAAAGGTTGCCAGTGTCCCAAAGGTACTTCATAATTTTCCAATGACGTAGCTAGGTGATACATAGTGCCATGTGAGAGGAGCACTTGAAACCTCTAACAGCAATTCTGGTGGAAATCCTGAAAGCTGGTTGAAACCATAAATCCAGGGAAATGCAGATGGGCCCAGCAGAGGTTCACCATCTGGGTTATACCCTAAAGAAGGGGCTAGCAAAATACCAGATTGACAAGGTACAGATGGATCTACGTACGCCCGCAGCCTGAAACTGAAAAGCAGGTGAAGTCCCATTAGATGGTACAAATGCTTCATTCTCCAGTTTTCTGTCATTGCAGGACCTCTTACAGAATTCAGTTAAGATAAACCATAAAGTTCATAATCTTTGTAACCCTGAAAACCTGTGTATGTGAACATCCAGTTTTACAAAATAAACTACTTCATCTTAGGGTCATTGCTGATCTGTCATGAAAACTCTTTTCCCAGAGAAAAACTTGATTTACTGTCATTGAGACAGTGTCTAGTAATAAAGTGAACTGTGGAAAACCTAAAATATTACCTGGATAACTGATGTTTCTGAGGCCTAGTGTACATAAAAAATATGCACTGATTTAACTAAAGGTTTGATTTTAATTCAGTTTAGTTAAACCAATGCAATAAGACTTCATGGACACTTATTTTGGTTTAAGACAAACTTATTTTGATTTCAAGTATCAGAGGGGTAGCCGTGTTAGTCTGAATCTGTAAAAAGCAACAGAGGGTCCTGTGGCACCTTTGAGACTAACAGAAGTATTGGGAGCATAAGCTTTCGTGGGTAAGAACCTCACTTCTTCAGTATTGGGAGCATAAGCTTTCGTGGGTAAGAACCTCACTTCTTCAGATACATCTGAAGAAGTGAGGTTCTTACCCACGAAAGCTTATGCTCCCAATACTTCTGTTAGTCTCAAAGGTGCCACAGGACCCTCTGTTGCTTATTTTGATTTGGCTTAAGTTAATTGGGAGCAGCTTTAAACTACACTGAAATAAGCCACTCTTAAACCAAAATGAGACAGTCCACACAGAAATTTACACCAGTTTAATTAAATTGTTTTTAAAAACAGATTTAAGCTAACCCAGAGCAAATTTTGTGTGTAGACAAGGCCTAACACCATCAGATAATGCAGTGATTCCATTTATCAATCTAGGTACATATATGGCTGATATCAAAGCAGTATCTGAGCATCTCCCATGTATTTGCAGATTTATCCTCACAACACCTGAGATGTAGAGAAGTATTATGCCCATTTTACAGATGGGGAATTGAAGCACAGGAAATTAGGTCACTTGCCAAAGTGACACAGGAAGTCTGTGGTAGATCTGGAATTGAATGGATTTATGGTTAATGCACTAGATTTTGACTAGATTAGCTAGGACTGACAACTAGAGACGTATAAAGGCCATCTGTGTAATTGGGTTTTAAAAGACTAGAGGGGTGGCAGGTAGAAAAAGCTACTCTGTTACAGGATATCTGGCCTACTGCCAAACATCTGGTTAGCAGACTATTCTGTATTGGAAAGTTTACTGGTTTTGTGTACTTAGTTTTTCTTTTCGTTATACTAATTCTGTATCATCTTAAACGATTCACAAGCACTTCTACTACCCCAGACATTTACATCCAGAGCCGTTTTCTGGGGACATGCTGGGTCTTCCTGGCGCTGCAGCAACCTAGTCATTTGTTGTGATCACCACAGATCTAGCATTTCTGTCCCCAGATGAAATGACTGACTCACCCTGCACCCGGTTGCAGCAGCCCAAAGCAAGAGTGAAATGAAACCTGACAATGCTACATTAAGCCCAGAAAAAAACTGTTATCCCCACACCTGTACCACCTCTGACTTCTCAAGCTCACACTTCCTGCTGGTCCTTTAGCTCAGAATTACTGCAATGGGAAGGGGGGCAGGAAAAAAGCAAGAGTCATTTCTGTTCAGCTGGAAGATTGAGGAGTTGGATAAATTGCAAATAGACTCAAACCACAGCAAATAAATGCATCCGGGTAACTCAGCTGAAAGGCAGAAGGGCATTCAGACCCCAACTTATTCCTGTGACATTCTAGTGCCAACGCACACCTGTCTGATGACAAGTGTTCACATCCCCTGACTGCTTAAACCCCAAACAGTTATCTGTTAGGCAACAGTGTGTGGACAGCATGAACTAGCACTTGGAAAAGCTTCTAAAGTTGTCCCCTGCACAACCTAGTTTTTAACCCTTGATCCAGTCTGGACCCTGAATTATGAGATCGCCGTTTAATGGCCCACATCAGTGTGGAAACTCTGCTCTTGCGGCACCCACCCTTCCCCCTTGGCAAGGCAGTTCCACCTTGCAGTGTTTCTGTCCACGTGCTTCCGGCAGAATGGAACGAGTGCTGCTCAGAGGCAATGAAAACCCAACTGGGCAGGTTGTCTGTGGGGAGGCAGAAGAGGGGCAGGGAACTGCAAGAGGAGCATAAACAGTAGGGAGGAGGAAAGGACAGAGTTTCGGAAGGTGATGAAGCCAGGATGGTAGGAGGAAGACAGAGCTGAAGGGGGTATAAGAGGACAAGGAGGGAGAAGGGACAAGGAAAAGGGAATACAGGTGGCCAAACAAGAAGAGGCCAGAGAATAACAAACCCACTTCTGAAGTAACACAATCACTGATTCCATCTTGGACGTATATGAAGGAGTCTATGGCATGGAAGGAGCACAAAGGATATATCTCAATTCAGTTTAACAACCCCATCAGGGGCCCTTTCAATGTCCACACCTTCACTTCATACAGCAATTACAGGTACCTTCCACTGCTTTGACCTTCTCCTCCATCTCCCTCTTCCTCTCCTCCTTTAGCAGCTGTTCCTGCTCCTTCTTCTGCACTGCCAGAAGGATTTGGCGCTCCTCCTCTTCCTCCCTGCGCCTTTGCTTCTCCATCCTGCTGAGCACACTTGGAGTCGCCTGGGATAAAAGGCCACATATGAAATTGTAACGGGCGTAAGCATAAGGTGGCACTGGCTTATACGGATCTGATCAGCTGCAGATTTACTTTGAAGGAGACTTAAAAATGTAACTACAATAAGTGATGGAAACAAAAACACATACAATCGCTCTGTCAGAAAGGCTACACTCTATGAGCTGTATTCTCCTCCCACTGTGTACAGTTCTTATCCCATCCCAGTTCCTTCTCCCTCGATCCCTGGCATGTTGTAATTAGTGTGTGTGATCCAGTTAGACTGTAAATTCCACGGAGCAGGTACCACATCCTCTTATTAATCTGTGAAGTGCCATGCACACATATGGCACCGGGGAAAAGGCACCATGGGAAAAACTTTATTTGCTTGATTTCATTATAAGCCGAATGCTTGGATCATTCATCAACATTCCCATCCCACTGACAGTTCTACAAAGCACAGATGCCCTGAACATACCAAGGGAAACTATCACACTTGGAAATAACCCATATGCCCATAGGCTCTCCGCCTCAATTCTCAGGGTATAAACAGCAACAATCACTTAGGCACAAGGCATTTCCTGAAGATTAATGATCAGATGGGGTCCCTCAGCTGCCTCTCAGGCCATCAACTTTTCCTTGCCCACCATTAATCCCCAGAAAAAGCCCTGCACCTCGATCACTATTGCTTTACTGTTTCACCTGCCTGGAAATAGGACCTGCGGGTGCTTTGATAAATGGCTTGAAAGGTTGTACAGTGAACCCAGACATATTGTAAGTGCCTCCATTTTTTTTTCTTTCCTGAAATGCTATTTAGCAATGTCCTGCAGCAATGCTCCTTGGAGAATCACCCCACACTATCCCCTATTCACTGCCTCCAGCAGCAACAGTACTTGAGAGGGAATTATTCTTCACCTCATGTTGCCCACCAGTAGACGCATACCACAGTTACAGAGATTTGTTTAGTCAGGGCCCTGGAGTGCTTTACAGCATTACCAGTGGATCCCACGTTAAAGTGCACACTGAAGAAAAAACAGAAATGCCTGTTCTGTTCTGACCAGAATGCAGTGAACCCTTTGGGCCTTACCTTACCCCATGGAGTGGTCTCAGTTATTAAGATTCAGAATCCCCAAAGGGCTACAGTACCCAATTAATCCTGCTAGACTCACTGCCTGCATCCCAGGGGAATTAGCATAGAATCTCAGCAATTAGAGATGGTAAAGACCCTTTACAACATGTAGTCAATTTCCCCAGCCACTACAGGACTCTTCCTACAGTGTAAGGTCTTTGCCCAGTTGTAATATCACAAGCAACAGGACTCCTGTCACTTTCCAAGGGAAACTATTCCATGGGTTTATGCATCCCACTATTAGCCGATATCTCTTGATATTCAATCTAAAAATAGATCTGTTTCCTTATAAGTCAACCCTTCTAGCCCTCAGTCACTGTAGCTGCTTTTCTCAGAATCCCCTCCAGTGGATCTACATCCTTCTAGTCTCAGGATGCCCAGAACTGAACCCAATACTCCAAGTGCAGTCACAACAGAGCAGCAAAGAGAGGGAGTATCAGCTCCTTGTTCCATGGGACAATGCCTCTTTGTATGAGGTTCAGAGCTGCACTGCCATATCAAAACATGAACGTCTCTCTAATTTAACTTCCTCTATCACCTGGAGGTCTCTTAGCTTTGTGATCTGACCAGAGGCCCAATCCTATAAACAGGAGCATATATAAATGTAGAGGTGAGAGTAATCCCACTGACATCAAATAGGGCTACTCATGTGAGTCAAGTTCCTCACATGCATAAGCGTGCATACAACTGGGCCCCATATTTTTAGATTCTCAGTCTCCTTACATGTCTCTACCCTCTACAAGGTTCAAACCGCCTCCCTGTTTAGCATGTGCTAATGTCATTAGCGTGCTAACATGTACGAAGACAATAAGACAAAGGGTGACCAAGGGTGGCAAGTCCATAGCAGATTTTATTTATGATGCATCAGCCAGTTTTTTTATTCACATGACAGTGAATCCAAGCCAATGTGTGTGCCTCACCAGACACCATTTCTGCAGATGCTAAGCTATTAATACGATCCTCTCTTCTCTCAGTCTCCACATTTATATGCACAACGGTTATGGTCATGCATATAAATGTGTTCTCGGGAGGTGTTGGCAAAACATTTAGCCTGCAGTTCTCAAAAGACCATTTTCAGAGCTAGCCCAAGTGCACTTATCTTTCCTATGACATTCAGTATCTCCCCACAATGTGGAGACAGCAGCCACAGGACTTACACCACCCTTTGGACAGAAAACAGTGATTATAGAGCATACAAGAGTTTTAAACAAACCGAAGGTGCTCCCCACAGCAGATCTGGTGCCATTCTGGTGAGAGTTAAGAGGAAAACAGGAAAATCACCAACCCAACACAATGAGCACTGCGATTCCAACATACAGCCACCCCAAAACAACATTTGTTCCCAGTGGCTCTGGCAGTCTGACCGGGCCTGCTCAAGAAGTCTTATTACAGCAGTTATAAGATGGGCGCTTTAAGATGTTCTAGATGGATAGTGGCCTGATTTTCAGAGGAGCTGAGTGCGTGCAACTTCCAATGAAGTCAGCCAGAGCTATGGGTGCTCATCTTGGAAATCAGGCCACAGACACCCAAGCAGGCAGCCAGGTTGTGTGTTGGAACGTGTCTCCTTGCACACCTGTTTGGAATGAGAAATGCCAGCACAGAACAGAAGTAAAACTTTCTGAACCAATAGTTGGCAAGGATTTTTTTTCTGCAATTCTAATGTAACCACCTCCTTCCTTCCTACAGAGGGCACTGCGAGACATAGCATCACCATCCCTAGGTTCTGCCTTTCACATTGGCTTCTGAAATGGGCCATCTCAGGATACTCAATCAACATAAGGAGATGGAGGCCTGGTCCCCTTGGCCTCCCACAGCTCGTGCCCCTTCCCCTCGTCCCCTGAATGTTCTCTGCCAGGATTTCCGCAGTTTCTCCTTAATGAGGGTGCTGCTCAGAAGGTTTTTAATGAGGAGTTAATCTGAACCACCTGTTGAGAAATCCCCGGAAGGGTCAGAAGCCTACAGAGCAGTTACAGCTCAGATTTAAGAAGCATCCAGAGCTTGGGGCTAGAAGGAAGGGTACACAACACCACACTGAGCAGGAATGACATTCTGTGCCTGAATCTTACCAATGCAGCCCCTACCCCACCTTTAGCAAACTGCTCACCAGATATTCTGGCACTTTTCCTGGCTCCCATGTGGCACATGTGACTGCAATGTCATGCTGGGCAGCTAACAGACTCCCCCTCCCGGCAAATATGAATGTCCTGAGACTACCTATCACAGTAATTGCTGGCACCCCCAACTCCAAAGCACAGTAAGAAGCAGTGCAGAGATAGCCCTGAGCTCGCTGGAACCAATGTACTGGTGCACAGGCAGCAATTAACAGCCCTCTGCACCCGGGGACCTGGAGCATCTGTGTTACTGATTAGCAGCCATTCAGACTCCATGCGTTTCCCTGTCCCCACATTTGGATTTTTGCTGCCTGCGTATGAATGGGTCATCTCACTTCATGGATGGTAAGCTTCTTTGTAGCACAGGAAATAGGTTTGCCAGGTGTCCGGTTTTCGACCAGAGAACCTGGTGGAAAAGGGACCCCGGCAGCTCCGGTCAGAACCACTGATCGTGCTGTTACAAGTCCAGCTGGTGGTGCAGCGGGGCTGGCAGTTCCCAACCTGGCTCCGCATGGCTCCCCAGAAGCGGCTGGCATGTCCCTGTGGCCCCTAGGCAGAGGCGCTGCTAGGGGGGCTCAGTGCGCAGCCCCCCGCCCCCAAGCACCAGCTCCGCATCTCCACTGGCCAGGAACCACGGCCAATGGGAGCTGCGGGGGCGGCACCTGCAGGCGGAATCAATGCGCAGAGCTGCCTGGCTGTGCCTCCGCCTAAGGGCCGAGGGAAATGTGGCCACTTCCAGGAGCCACATGAGGTAAGCGCTGCCTGGCCGGAGTCCGTACGCCCTCCCACACCCCAGCCCCCATCCCTGAGCCCCCTCCTGCACCCAAACACCCTCCTGGAGTCCACACCCCACGCACACACACCCCGGACCCCAATCCCTGCCCCAACCCAGAGCTCACACCCCTATCCCAGAGTCTGTACCCCCTCCTACACCCCAACCCCCTGTCTCAGCCCGAAACCCCCTCCCACACTCCAAACCCCTCGACCCTACCCCCGACCCTGGAGCCCCCTCCTGCACACCAAACCTGTCCCACCCTAGAGCCCGCACCACCAGCTGGAGTCCTCACTCCCTCCCACACCCCAACCCACTGCCCCAGCCTGGAGGTGTCCCCCCACACACATCCTGAACCCCTCATTTCTAGCCCCACCCCTGGAGCCCACACCCCCAGCCGGAGCCCTCACCCCCTCCTGCACCCCAACCCCCTGCCCCAGCCCAGTGAAAATGAGTGAGTGAGGGTGGGGGAGAGCAAGTGACAGAGGGAGGGGGGATGAAGTGAGTGGGGGGGCGGGACTTTGGGGGTGGGGCAAGTGTGTTCGGTTTTGTGCAATTAGAAAGTTGGCAACCCTAACAGAAGAATGTCCCTGGTATAACTGGCAGTGGTTAGTACATCATCCCTCTCTCCATGGGCTCCTGTCTATAACAAAAGGAATGGCTCTTCCCTACATTTATTCAACTACTCTAATTCATTTATTTTCACAAGTGGAATCATGTGACACCCTTTCTGCTCTTCCCTCATATTACAGGCATTAGAAACAGAACAGACAAAAATCATCCATCCAGTCCTGCCCCCTGGCTCAGATGGGATGTTCCCTACAGGATGTTTTCCAATGTTTTGTCCAGTTTAATTTAAAACATGCAAGTAATGGTTTTTTTGCCACCTCCACTGGGAGATTATTCCATGACCTAAAAGATCTGAGTCTAAGCTTTCCTAGGACAATCAACCTAAATTTTCCGTCCCTGTTCCATCCTATTTCTCCTCATTACACCTCGTGTACTAAATGAAAGAATTCATCTCCACCTTTAGTCTTTACTCCCTGACAAGTATATGTAGCTTCATGTTTACCTTTATTAAGCTATACATTCAGGTGCGGCGCTATGTTTTTTGCTGCCCCAAGCACGGCAGTCAGGCGGCCTTCGGCGGCATGCCTGCGGGCGGTCTGCTGCTCACGTGGATTCGGCAGCGTTTCTGCGGGTGATCTGCCGGTCCCGTGCCTTCAGCGTACCTGCCACTGAATTCCCGCCGAAGCCGTGGGATCGGCGGACCTCCTGCAGGCATGCCGCCGAAGGCTGCCTGACTGCCGCCCTCACGGCGACCAGCACGCCGCCCCCCGCGGCTTGCCGCCCCAGACACGCGCTTGCTGCGCTGGTGCCTGGAACCGCCCCTGTATACATTCTTCACTTCTGTAATTTCCCTTTGTAAATTAATCCTTCTATCCCTGGTCCTATTTAGATTTTCTCTGAACAGCCTCCAATTTGTCAATATTTCTATAGTAATGAAGTTCCTCAAAGTGAACCCATTCCTGCGGGTGCAGCTGCCTCTGAGTTAAAGAGAAAGGCTGTTATGACCCTGATTCATGATATGATGCTTCTGTGCATTGGCTTCTTTTGGTACCACTGCATATTCATCTTTAATTTGATGGCTGCTATCAAGCTCTCTTTTGGCATTAATGCTTTTTAAGTTTCCCTTCCCACTGAATAGCTATGATTTGGGTTATTTTTCCCCTGAGGTATTTGCTTGCAACCATTTTCAAACTCTCTCACCTCCTGCTGGATTGGTTTAATGGGCTGACGGTCAGACATCCACCTGGGCGAAAACTCCGTGTGCTGCAGACGCTTCTCCTGAAATGGGGGTAGAGGAAGGGAGAGAAGGAGAAGATGTGGATTGGGGCACACCACTGATGTTCGTAAGGGAATTTTTGTATTAGGTGTGACCAGGAAACTACTATTAGCTTTACAAGGGTAGCGTCATACAGACCTCTCCAAAGGCCAGACAGGCTATGGAGTTGATTTTAGAGGCATGTTCTCAGGAAGTTCATACTCCAAATTTGTCCCAATAGTTAGCTGATGAGCAGCACTCTTCTATCCACCTCTAGCCACCACTCCATCACCAAAAATCCCACTCCCTGCAAACAAAGCCTAGTAGCCCCTGTTTACATGGTACCTAGAAGGTATTTAGGGATCCTGTACTGCTCAAAGTGTCTCTGCTGCAACAGATAAAACATCCTTTCCTATTCCCAGGGGGGTTTGATGGCTGGCTAGATTTAGCACTCTCCCAGCCATCCAGCGTCCCTGCACTCAAGAGCAGCCACCATACAGAGATAAGCAGGCTGACATCTCCCCAGCCTTATGTGCTCACACACACCTTCTGGGCAATCATGTTGCAAATCTCAGGCAGGAAGTCTTCACTCAGGAGTTTGTAGAGCTGCCGTTCTCTTAGGGAGGTTCTCTCTCTGAAGCTCTCTGTGACTTGTCTCCACTCCTCTTCCGTCTGACACAGCAGCCACCACGTCCCACGGCCTGGTCCCTGGGACCCTTCAAGAACATAAAGGAATATTATCTTTGCAATGATTATTGTTGGCGGCTTTCCTCCAACCCATGCCCTCCCTTCCAGAACTTGGGAAGAAAAAGATGTTGACTGTATACACACTCCTAGGTGACATGGGTCCAGGTCTAGGAAGAAGCAAGAAAAATTGTTCATGAATGTAACGGGAAGACCTACATAGCTATAGCTTCATTCCAAGCTCTCTCAAGAGCATTGTCACGACCCCTAGTGCCAGTAATACACACTCCAGGGCACTGTACACTGGGGTGGGAAATAAAACAATGGCAGCACCTGGAATATTTTGGGTGAAATGCCATTATTAACCTAACCCACTCTAAAAACACAACTATGTCTATCCAGCAGCCCACAGGAGGAAAAGACAAGTGGGGAAAGGAAGAATTAATTTCCTTAGCTGTAATTTATTTTTCACAATGGAAGGCATCAACTGGGTCTGGACACTACTCATAGGTTACATTTGCTCAGACTCCCTCTGCTGGACTGCTGCAGCACGGCGCTCTGACTCAGGAGATAACTTCTAAAGCTGAAACTATCCAAACTAGCAGAAAACATCCATCCTATAAACCTACCACATTTCTATTTATGTAGTTTCAGCTTTGGAAGTTCTCTCTTGAATTCCGAGTGTGGAGCTGCAGCCGTCCAGAGGGAAGCTGAACTCTGAGGAAGAGGTAGAGAAAAGACAAAGCCAGAGTTGCCGCTATCACTGTGGAAAAAACAGTTGCATTTTCCATAACTGGTGTTCTTCGAGATGTGTTGCTCATGCCCATTCCATATTAGTGGTGTGTGCTCGCCACGTGCACTGGTGCCGGATGTTTTTCCCTTGGCAGTATCCGTAGGGGACCGGCTCTGCTGCCCTCTGGACGGCTGCAGCAGTGGTGCCTGCATGGCGCAGTATAAGGGGTGCTGCCGGTACCCCCCACCCTCGGTTCCTTCTTGCCGGAAACTCTGACAGTGGGGAAGGAGGGCGGGTTGTGGAATGGACATGAGCAACACATCTTGAAGAACACCAGTTACCGAAAAGGTAACTGTCTTTTCTTCTTTGAGTGTTTGCTCATGTCCATTCCATATTAGGTGACTCCAAGGCAACATAGCTCTGCCGAACCCAGTGTCGTTCCTGGTCTGCTGAGTGATGGCATAATGAGAGGTAAACGTGTGGACAGAGGACCACGTTGTGGCTCTACAGATGTCCTGGATAGGGATGTGCACCAGGAAGGCCACCGAAGATGCCTGCGAGTGGGCGCTGACAATCGGTGGCAGCGGAACCCCCCACCAGGTCGTAACAGGTGAGGTAATCCCATTGGAAAACCTCTGCGAAGACACCGGAAGGCCCTTCATCCTATCTGCTGTAGCGATGAAGAGCTGAGATGATTTACAGAAAGGCTTGGTACGTTCTAAGTAAAAAGCCATGGCCCTCCGGACATCCAGGGAGTGAAGATGCCTCTCCTCACTAGTCTTGTGCTGTTTGGGACAGAACACCAGGAGGAAGATATCCTGTTTCATATGGAAGGTAAACACCATCTTTGACAGGAAGGCTGGGTGGGGCCGCAGCTGAACCTTGTCTTTGTAGAAGACAGTGTACAGCGGTTCTGAGGTCAAGGCTTTAATCTCAGAGACTCATCTCGCTGACGTCACCGCCACTAGGAAAGCGACCTTCCATGACAGGTGGGAAAAGAAGCAGGAACCCAGCAGCTCAAAGGATGGGCCGGTGAGCCTAGAGAGGACCAAGTTAAGATCCCACTGCAGTTCAGGAGCCCGTACCTGCGGGAAGAGTCTCTCGGGCCCTCTCAAGAATCTGACTGTCACGTCATGGGAAAACACCGTCTGTCCTTCGATCGATGGGTGAAAAGCGGAGATGGCCACAAGATGCACCTTAATGGAAGAGTATGCCAGGCCCTGATTCCTCAAATGGAGCAGGGTAATCCAGGACAGCTTGTATGGAAGAATGCAAGGGAGAGATGCCACGCTTGGATGTCCAGTGGGAAAACCTCCTCTACTTGGCCAGGTAAGTCAGTCTGGTTGAAGGCTTCCTACTTCCTAGGCGGACCTGTTGGGCCTCCTCCGAACAGTTCCACTCCTCTGGGTTCAGCCACGCAGCATCCACGCCGAGAGGTGGAGGGACATGAGGTTGGAATGCAGGAGCTGACCGTGGTCCTGTGACAGTAGGTCCGGTCGATCGGTTGGGCAGGGACCAGGAAGGGGCCGCTGGTTCATGAGCGTGCTGAACCAGTGCTGGCGAGACCACGCTGGGGCAATCATGATAACCTGCACCCTGTCTCTCTTGATCTTTGCCAGGACCTTGGCGACGAGTGGGATCGGAGGGAACGCGTACATCAGGTTCCCCAACCATGATAGGAGGAAAACATCGGAGAGGGAGTCCTTGCCCAGACCTTGCCAAGAACAAAATTGATGACATTTTCTGTTTTGCCTGGTAGCGAACAGGTCCGCTTGGGGAGTTCCCTACTTCTGGTCTGGAAGATCGTGTAGGCTACTTCCAGGTGGTGAGAGGAGAAGGCCCTGCTGAGGTGATCCGCTAGCGTGTTCTTGACGCCAGGGAGGTGACAAGCTTCCAGGTGAATCTCATGGCCGATGGAGAAATCCCATAGACGGAGAGCCTCTTGGCAGACAGTCGATGAACGTGCTCCCCCCTTGCCTGTTGATGTAGAACATCGAGGCCGTGTTGTCCATCAGGACTCTCACCACCTTGCGGAATAGGTGAGGTAGGAAGACGTCGCATACCAACCAGACCGCTCTGAGTTCTTTGACATTTATGTGTACCACCATCTCCTCCAGGGACCACATACCCTGGGTCTGGAGATCTCTGAGGCGTGCACCCTAGCAGAGGTCCGAGGCGTCCGACATCAACTCAGTGGAGTGAGGGGGGTTGTTGAACAGAACTCCCTCTAGGACTGTCTCACAATCGGTTGACCACTGCAGTGAGGCGAATACTGTTGGGGAATGGTAACAATATTTTCCAGGTGATCCCTGGACTGGGAATAGACCGTCGCCAGTCATTGCTGCAGGGATCGCATCCGGAGCCTGGCATGGCGGACAACGTATGTGCAAGCTGCCAGGTGGCCCAGCAGATGCAGGCAGACGCTGGCTGTAGTCAGGGGGAACGTGGACACCTCCGTGATAAGGTCTGTCAATGTCTGAAACCTTTCGAGAGGCAGGAACACTCTGGTGCAGGTCGAGTCGAGCACCGCCCCGATAAATTCTATCTTTTGCACTGGAACTAATGTAGACTTTTTGTCATTCACCAATAGGCCCAGGAAGTGGCACGTGGCTTGCAGCACCCCAACATACTTTTGGACCTGAGATCTGGAGCTATGACCAGCCAGTCATCGAGGTACGAGTAGATCGTAGACTTATATAATCATAGAATATTAGGGTTGGAAGGGACCTCAGGAGATCATCTAGTCCAACCCCCTGCTCAAAGCAGGACCAATCCCCGGACAGATTTTTGCCCCAGATCCCTAAATGGCCCCCTCAAGGACTGAACTCACAACCCTGGGTTTAGCAGGCCAATGCTCAAACCACTGCGCTAGATCTGGATACCCCGGCACCTGAGGTAAGGCGCCACCATCGACATGCACTTGGTAAACACCATTGATGCTGTCACCAGGCCAAATTGGAGGATCATAAATTGGCAGCGGCCAGGTCCCACCGTGAATCGGAGAAAATGTCTGTGTCCTTGGAAGATCGCTATGTGGAAGTATGCGTCCTTTAGGTCGAGGGCAGCATACCAGTCTCCCGGATCCAGGGAGGGGATGAGAGAGGCCAGGGAGACCATAAGGAACTTCAGCTTCTTTAGGTACTTGAGGTCTCGTAGATCCAGGATGGGACGTAGACTGCCCTTGGCCTTTGGGATTAAAAAGTATTGGGAATAAACTCCCCTGTTCCTCTACTGTAGAGGAACTTCCTCCACCGCCCCCAGATGTAGCAACCCTTGAACCTCCTGCATGAGGAGACTCTCATGAGAAGGGTCCCTGAAGAGGGACAGGGAAGGGGGCTGGTAGGGGTAAAAAGAAACTGGAGGGCATAGCCCGGTGCCATTGTGTTCAGGACCCAGTGGTCCAAGGTTATAGTGGTCCATGCAGGGAGGAAAAATGGGAAGGCAGTTGGAAAAAAACAGGGAAGATGGATCCAGAGAACAGTCTGGTAGGTAGCCCTTGGGTGCACCCTCAAAACGGTAGCTTGGCCCCTTGCTTATTCCGGGTGGAGCCCAACTGAGCAGGGGGTGGAGGAGGATGGCTCAGTCGGCGCTTGTAGCCCTTGGCCTTCTTGTGAGGCGGGTCCTGTTGAGGCTGGCTCCCTTGTCCCTGAGGCTGTTGCGGTTTGAACCGCTTACGTGCCAGGCCTGGGACATACAGCCCTAGTGTTTTGAGGGTGGTACGGGAGTCCTTTAAACTGTGCAGTTTAGTATCAGTCTGTTCTGCAAACAGGGCCTGGCCGTTGAAGGGAAGGTCCTGCATCGACTGCTGAGCCTTGGTGGACAAGCCCAAGAGGAGCAGCCAGGAAGCTTGTCACATGGAGATGGCGGAGGCCAGGGTGCAGGCTGCAGAGTCCGCCGCGTCTGAAGCTGCTTGGAGGCCTGCTCTGGCCGCCGTCATGCCCTCCTAGAGGATTGCCCAGAAGTCCTTCCTGGACCCTTTGGGGAGCGAAGCCTCGAAGTTGGCCATGGCGTGACGACTTCGGGTGGGTGAGCGGTGGTGGGATGTCCCATGCGATGGGGAACAGTGCGGCTGAGGCGGGGACTTACGTGTCGCTTACCTGCCCTTCGCCCAAGCAATTTAGGCGGCTACTATGTGGATCGCTGACAGGCATGGGCTGTTTGCAATGATCGCAGGGCTTAAAGCCTGGGGACCAGGGCATGCCCCGTCCCCTGGCTGAGTCCTATTCGGGACTAACAAAGACTTCGAGAACTACTAGTAAGGGTAACGGATTCAACTACTAGCTATATTACAGGATTTTACAAAGTTCGCAAGAACGGAGAACGAAACAATGCTAGCCAAAGCAGCAGACGTTCCAGCATGTCACTGGCAGCAAGAAGGAACTGAAGGTGGGGAGAGCCGACTGTGCCCCTTATACCGCGCCATGCGGGTGCCACTCCAGAGAGTGCTGGAGCCGGTCCCCTACGGAGAATGCTGAGGGAAAATCTTCCAGCACCGGTGCATGTGGCGAGCATACACACCTAATATGGAATGGACATGAGCGAGCACTCGAAGAATAGGCAGGTCTAGCCCATAAGTAATATTCAAACCAGTGGATTCTCACTGGTTGTTTGAGAAATCAGTCTCCCATCCAATCTCTTTGGAGAAACTGTCACAATATGTTGGCATCTCACCTCACTAATTCCTTGTGGGCCAAGGGCTCCCCAGTAAGGACCTGGAACATGGATTTCCCTAATTCCTGGTTTACACAGTACTGACAATGTATACACCTGACACCAGATGGGAGACAGGCAAGGAGAATACTTTGTTCTCCTACAATACTACCCACCCTGGTGACTCTCTCCCTTTAACAGAGAGGGTAAAATGCATCTGCCACAAACAGGATGTGTGTCCACATGGCCTGTGCTCACCCCTTCTCAGGAGAACATCTGTCCATACATAGTCCTTCTCTACTGACCTTAGTGCGTGAGTAGAGGAGGATTCCCCCTGCAAGCCTATTCCAAACTCAGGCCTCCCACACAATAACCTAATTCATTAGTTACTCCTCATCCCAAAACAGTGCCTTGTTATACAGGAAACATTTGGCTGCCTATGCTCCTGGGAATAAGTTAGTCTATTTCTTTAACTGCTCATGCCAAATACAATCAGAACCAATCGGGCTAAAGACACAGGGCACCACTTCCAGAAAGCCTCTCACTAAACAGACCCTCCTCCTTCCCTGGGAATCTTGTCTCTCTTAGCTTTGGATGATTTTAAAACTGAAATAGCAGATCAAATTCCTCCCATAATGTCTTTACCATTTTTCATCTGCGTCTCATGCACAAGCGAGTTCTCTTCAGCCTTCTCCCTATAAAGAAGAAGGCAATCATACAATGACATCACCAGCCACTGAAATGCAGCCACTTTTGGGGAAGAATGCAATGGCTGTTTAATGCACAGCAAACACCACACAAATTTTGTACAGAATCATAGAATCATAGAATATCAGGGTTGGAAGGGACCTCAGGAGGTCATCTAGTCCAACCCCCTGCTCAAAGCAGGACCCATCCCCAGACAATTTTTTACCCCACTACCCTAAATGGCCCCCTCAGGGATTGAACTCACAACCCTGGGTTTAGCAGGCCAATGCTCAAACCACAGGAAGTGAGAAATATCCTATTTGAATGAAACTTTGAGGAAAATTATGTAAACAGCCAAACTGGAACGTGGCCAGGATATAACATCCCTACTCTTGTGGCTAGAACCAGGAGATCGTTAATGACTTCAGGTAGGCAGGACTTTGGTTTAAAATAGCATCTAAATATAGTCGCTCTGGCTGCAATGTGCCCCCTAGCAACATGCAGCTCAAAGGGGTCAGAACGGATTCAGTGGGAAGAACGGCATCCACTGTTTCACCCACATTGCTTCCTGCAACACCTGGATTTTCTTTAGAGTCCTCACCCAAGTACCAACCCAGTCTGTCTGTGTAAGATGATTTGAGATCATGGCTTCAGGGGGTATGGTTGCAGGGAGAATTACCTTTGGACTCCCAAATGGAAAAAACACAAATTGGGGTGCAGGGGATCTTCAGTACCAATGAGAGGCCCCAAAAGGTGCATCAGTACTATCAATGCCAAGAAAGACCAGCCAGCTTTCCTCCTTATATGAGAGTATATCACATAACCATTCCAGGAACACCCCTTTTCCTTACCGCAACAGATTCTCCTCCAGCAGTTTCTTCCGTTTTGGGGGTCGCCCTCGTCTCTTGCCTGTTTTCCCAGGAACATTTGAGGTGTTTGTCTGGCCCCCACTTCCCCTGGAACACAATGAAAGGTTAGAAAATATCTCCTGAAGACAGGAATTGTGGCTGGCAGGGGAGGAGGGAGAGAAGAGTGGGAAAGAAAAAGAAAAAAAAAAATCAGAACAGCTGCTATGGGCCCAACTAGGGGAGGGATTAACTACAGCAGCGAAGCGGGAGGGAGGGAGGGAAGAACGGGACTACCACTAGCTGGGTGACTAATTCAGGAGCAGACAGTGACTTGTAACTGCTGCTGTCTCCGAGGGGCAGGTTGCTTGGAATGTGGTGGTGGTGGCAGAGGAATCTTCCTACCCCACTGGCAGATTTTTGTAGTGCCATGAAGGCTAAGCATGGCTTTAGTCCCCTTACATCAGGATTTAGTCACTGGTGCATTTGTCAATTTTACCCGTGTCCTGCACAAATTCAGGCCACCGTCACCCTCCCAGCAACAGCGACAGTCAAACAGATTTTATTTAATTCCGATTTATTGCTGCATAGTCCATTCCGCTCCATTTGCCCTGCCCTGCCCTCTTCTCCCTGTTTACCCGGGCGGTGTGGAAATTAGGAAAACTTCAAAGCTGTTGTTACCTGTCTGAAGCCAGCTCTCCATTTGATTTCCCCTGGACTGGCTCTTCTTTGTACATACGAGTGCCATAGAAATACCAATAGAGGGCGCCATTACTATCCTCACCCAGTGGTTCTACACGGAGGCTGTCTGCATCCAAACCCTGCATTCAGTTGGGAGCACGCAGTGAGAGAGACAGTGACAAGTTGAAAAACAGTTGCACTGTCACTCAAAACACGCTGACATCTCTCCACAAACACCCCGCCCCACCCCCCACAACACATCTGTTCTGATGCAGTTCTGGGAAGATATTACTCTAGAGAAAAGAATACATTCCCTCTCCACCTAGGGAGAGATTTAGATTGGCATTTCTAATTTGCATGCTCTCTTTAGTTTTAATATTTCATTTTTGGTGCTCGTGACAGTGAAGGTCTAATTAGCCCTGGCTAGCGTCATGCCAAGCATGGGAGGCACTGTGGAAACTTCCCACATACAGCTCTCCCAATACACTTTAATAATGGGGGATGGTAGGGGCACTGCTGCAGGACAGAATTGCACTCCTAGCTCCCACAGAGCTGCCAATACCCTGGAAGCACCGCCAGATATTCAAGTCACGGTCTTCAGAGATGTAGCCAATCAGGCCAATTTACGTAGTGATGTTTGTGCTGCGAATGCATCCATGAGAGAGAGACCCTACCAATTGCCTAGATCCTTTGTAATCCGACATAACCCAGGGCTCCAGAGGTGGAAAAAGCACAACTATTTATTCACTGCACTACCACCAAGAACATGACTTTAAAACATTTCTTTTTGATTAAAAAAAAATTACATCTCCAAGCCCCTAAAATACACAGACTATGGGAAACCTATGTACCTCACTAAAGGCTGGCTCAAAAAAACCCCAACCCAACCCCTTGAACATTAATAGAAGGAGAGAGAATGGGGAAACCCCATCACCAATATTTCCAAAGCTGGGTCTGGAGACAAAGAGAAAAAATGGATTTTAGAGAGAAATACTTTCACGCTATAGTTCAAATCCCCAGTCTCTTCTTGCTCCCCAAATGGACAGACTAGAAACGCCACAGGAGCATCAGTCCCTAAATGGCCTGTCCCCTTGGTTGGAGGCTGGCTGATGTATACAAGCAGTGGCAGGAAAAAGGAAAGAGCCTCCATGAAGGCAAACATTTCCCTCCATCCCCACCTAGGTTTCCCAACCCAGCCTAGCTCCCTGTGGCTGCCATCTTCCCCATCTGACAGCTGCTGTGGCCCAAAGCACCTTGAGGAGGTCGAAGACGTCATCTGCATCAAGCCGGTAATCGCAGAGGCGGTGCAGGATCTCCACGCGGGTGCGCAGCGGCAGCTCCTGGAAAGTGGATTCCCGTAGGGGGTTGGGTTTCCCTTCCTCCAGCTCCCAGCGGTAGTTGATAATGTCCTCAAGGTAGCTGTGAAACGTCTGTGACCTGATCAAGAGAACAAGTCCCCCCTATTGTAGGTTAATATGCAAAAAAGACAGGACTTAGTGGGGGTGGGAAATGGAATTAGAAGATCCTGGCAAGGCTGAAAGCTGTGCCCTGCTGGCTCAGCACAACCTAACTGAACTTAGTATGTAGCGGGAAGTGGAGCGACTGACACTGGGAAACTTTCATGAATGCTTTTAAGAGCTATGTCCTAGGACAGCCAGGGCTAGTTAAAGCTCTGCAGCTAGGTTTGACCCTCTCCTACCTGCTGGTAGTATTCTTAACTGCGACAATACAGGATTTTGCATCATTTAAAGCCTCTTTGTTAGTCTCCCTCCTTTTCATCACATTAGGTAGCTGTTCACATCAGCGCGGACTCTGACTTTTATAAAAGGAAGATGCAATGGAGCATTCACAGACAATTCCAATCCTCTTCTGCCTTCCTCCATTTTAGCTAACACCATCATTATCTACCAGGCTCACCGTCTCTCCCTTTTCCCTGGTCATACCCAGGGAATTTTCCCTGGCCATACAGCCAGGTAATTACCAACTCCTGCACCTTCTTCCAAATCATTTTGAAAGTCAGAGCCTTTGTTGTCCTAAAGGGTAAAACACTTCTCCATGCCCGGACTACTGTCCTCTCTGGACAAAATGCAGTTACCAGAATTATCTTCCTTGCCTGACAATAGGACCACATTACTCCCCTCTTTGAATCTCCTTTGCCACTAGCTCCCCACCTTGCCCACAGTACCATATTAAACTTCTTGTCCTCACCTTACACTGAAGGTTGCTGTAAATAGTAACAGTTCTGGTGTAAGTGCTGCCCTGTCACACCTTAGATTGCTGACTGTGCTCAGATAAATGTGTGTCTAATTTTAGATGCAGCTTGTTCTGAGCGTGGAAGTTTCAGTCTACAGAATCTGGGTGAGATGAAGCACCGACTGTTAAAACTTTATTTGTTATGAGTGGTGCTACTGCCTGACTCCTGTGACTTGCCAGCGTTCCAGACCTGTGGTCTGTAGCTGCAAACATGCCTTTCTCTCACACACAGGAAGTTTGTGTGTCTGAATGGACACTACCGGATAGCCATTCCCACATGCGTTCATGGAGGCAGCTCAACTGGATCCTTTTTGGCACCAGCTGACTGCCCTAGACAATGCAGGGAACTATGCCACAATTGCAGAATAGCCACCAACCAAACAAATACAAAACTGTAACCAAAAAAAGCATTAAATCTTTAACAATCAGTCTGGAGGAAGACGACTGAGAACTAGCAAGAAGGTCAGATGTTAAGAGAGGGAGGAAGAAAGAAAAGATAGGAAAGAGGGGTCAAGATAGAATGGCAACCTGCAGGACCTGATGGCCACAGCCTTTGTGGAAGAAACATCCTCCTGACAGTATCTTATAAATGAGTGAAGAGATGTCTATGTCCCCACTCTGCAGATTACTCCATATGACCCTGTTTCTTTCTGCACCTCAAGTGGAAAATGACTCCTTGCTGACTGACTCCATTTCCCTGAAGGAGTTTTACCTGACCTCCTATAGTATTCAATGACAGATACTTGTATAGAATTGGATATGGTGGCTTTAGCAGCTCTGCCATTGCTCTTTTCCACCTATGACTGGGAGGGGGGGAGAGAATGGGGGGGGGGAGAAGAGAGCCCATGCCTCTCTGAATGTCTTTGTTCTGCCCAACTAACAGTGGACAGCTCACCTCCCAATCAAGTAAATGCAATGTGACCTCCTTGAATAGAAGGAAATATTTCTACTGACATAATAAGGAGGGATTATTTTAAGGAAGAATTCCTGTGCCAGCTGAAGTACCCACTTTGTGGGGTAAAAAGTGCAGAAATTGTTTTTTGTTAGACAAAACAATCAACACATACAGCCTTCTATCTTAAATAAGAGCAGCCATTGGTTCAAATGGCTGTTCCATGACACATTTCAGGGCCAAATTCAATTTCCAACTTGCAACTGGGAACTTTAAAAGGGGCAATGTTTGGTTACTGCCTTGAAAACCTGCAGACAGGATATCAGATTCTCTTTATAGACTGAGCGCTCCTAAAACTTCTATTTGATCACACAGAGTGCTTAAAGATTTAGATCTTTAATGAAGTCATCAAATAAGAAAGCGAGGCAATATTTGACAAACTTTTAGAACAGATGTCATGCCTGGACCCCATTTCCTGGAAATATGCTAACTATATAAAATCTCAGACAACTTCCTTCCAGGTTTGAAGGAATAAAGCCACAAACTAACAGCATCCAAATTCTACCCTCTCAAGTTCAAGATGTCAGAATCTGATTGAACTTTGAGTCAGAAGATCATCTAATGAGGGCAGAATCTCGGGGGAACCAAACCGACATTTCCAGGTTCTTGGAGAACAAGGGCCCATGGGGCCAAGAAGGAGCTATCAGGAGAAGTATGGCTTTCTCTGTTCTGATTTTTCTGGCTATCTGAGCCAGAATTGGAAAAGAAGGAAAGGCACACATCAGACAACTGGACCACTGGAATGAGAATGCATTGATTTTCCTTGCTCTCCATTTTTGTTGCTGCTCAGAGAAAATGAATCGATCCATGAAGGTCCCCATTTCCAAAAGATGATCTGAAGGACCCCGTCATTTAATTCACATTCTCTCTGGGAACAGGGGTTGTTGACTCAACCAAATGGTTTGAGTTTTACTTTTATGTAAGTGGCTAGAACTAGACGTAATGTCAGCCCGATATCAGCTGCACACAGCCTCTGTTCTCAGGAGTGCTCAGTGTCTCTCTCATCAATTTGCAAAAGCTGCTGCTGTGTGTTTGGTGCTTTGAATCAGGACAGAATGAGAACACGAGATGGGAACCAGATGTCTCACGGCATTCCCAATAACCCTCAACTCCATCCAGCCAATTTATATTTATCCTCCTCTCTCGGGCTGGCCATTTCCCCCAAACAAGCATGGGTCCATATGTGTATTTCACAGCCTGTCAGAAAAACACCCATGATTTTTCTCACCTCTAATATTTCTATTAATGGTTCTCCTCTGGAAAGGGTTCTGGAGCAGTCCCCCTCTGTTGGAGATGGAAGAACCTGCTGGGAAGATAGTGATCTGACTGTGCAAGGACTCCTGTTGGTGATCCCTTACAGATAGTGGACATGCTTAGGTCTCGTGTTGCGCTGCCAATTAACAGTGTCTGAGTCCAGGAGTTGAAGGATCACCACCAGATTAAGGTGGGGCATCAAGGTAAGTTCTACACCATACCTAGATCTCGACCATTTTCAGAGTCCTAAGGCGTACCACGTTCTGTGAAAAGGTCAGGGAACGCTTGCTGAAGCTGATCATAAACCCCTGAGTCTATAGGATTTATTACCTGTTGCAAATCCCAGTGAGCTGTCTGTTTGGACTGGGAGCAAGGCAACAGATCATCTAGATATTGAGATTTGCATAATTCCTTCTTCTGCAGTTATCAAAATCACCATAACTAAGGCTCTGTCTACACTAGCATTTTTGTTGACAAAAATTTCTTGTTGGTCAGGGGGTCTGAAAAAAACCACATCCCTGACTGACGTAAGTTTCACCACCAAAAGCGCCGGTGTAGACAGCGCTATGTCGGTGGAAGAGCAGAGCTACTGCCACTCGTTGGGGGAGGTTTATTTATGCCGGTTGGAGAGCTCTCTCCAGCTGGCATAGAGCAGACTTTACAGCAGTGCAGCTACAGCGGTACAGCTGTGCCACTGTAAGGTCTGTAGTGTAGACATAACCACTGTCCTCTTCTAAGAGGGAGGCTGCCTACACCTTTTCCGAATCAGGCTCCAAGATATTAGAGTGTAACTGGAAGACAGAAGACTTGCTTTTGTTTACCAACAACCTGATTCAATAACACAGTTCCAGAGTCTATCTCCACTTCCCATCAAGAAGAACCCAGGCCCCTCACAGTGGTCCAAGTATAGAATTATTGCCACATCATCCTTCCTTACAAGGAATACCCACTGCTAATTTTGTAACAGAAAAACCCAGACCAACTTCTGGTTGTCAATATTAGATCAAAAGGAAAGGTGTGACAGTGAACTGGAAATATACCTGAGGCAGAATTTTTTAAGGTTGATGTTCAGCTAACCCTGGCACATGTAGTTGAGCATTCTGAAGGTTCACAGATGCCAAACAGTTGGCTGGACTCATTGCTACACTATTTGTCATGTTACTGTATTTTAAATCTCTTGTATATTAAATGCTACTTCACCATTTTGCCTATTTTCTTTGTAACAATGAACGAGTAAATGCCACAGAAAGCTGGGACAATGGCATGCATGTTTTAAGCTTGAGAGGGAAACAACATTATTTGGGACAGAACTAAGAACTGTGACAGAACCTCAAGACTGTAAGGGGGCCCAGAAGTAGTCCTCCCCTACCCCCTACCCAAGAGTTCTCCAGAATGGTAGACTGAAGGAATCTGGAAACAATGAGACCAGGAGTCTCAACCTTTCCCCTCAAGAAACATTGGGGTGAAAGGAATGGTCACTCTACAAGTTCCCTCTACTGCTTGGCCAATAAGAGAAAATAATGAAAGATATATTTATGTCTGGTTACAGCTGTGAAAATTGAAACAGACTTGGGTTTCTTTTGGCTAGCCAGCACAATACCCCCATCCCTTTTTTTTTTCCCTGCAAGGTCCTTATCAGCAGAAGTCTATAGGTTCCCTGAACAGATGACTCTCAGTATACAGAAGAGGCTGTTGGAAAGTCTCTCTCTAGCTCAATAGTCAAATATCTCAACAGGACAGACTTCACCATGGAGTCCATTTTGGAAGCGAAGAACATTCGTTTTCCCTTATCAGCTGGCAGCGTGTAGTTTCTAAACAGACAAAAAGGGGCAAACTTAGTTTTGGGAGTCACTCAGTGTTAATGAGAGCAGTAACTGACAGGTGAATACAAGATATTTTCCCCTCTACAGTAAAGGCAGTAGTAATAGCTGAGGTAAGTAGAGCTTAATTCTGAATAAATAGGGAATATTTTTTTTCCACAAAGGCAAGTTCTCTAGAAGGAAGTGGGGAGGATTTCTGGTGTTTGTTGAGATGACCTCAGTCAGATATCATTAGCGGGGTCAGGTGAAGCAAAGACTACTTCAGGAACAAAAAAATGTAAGGGCCTAGCTAAGGTTCTCTCCCTCACAAATCAATCAGTCTATCATGACTTGTCAAAAAAAAGAAAGGTTAGGCTGACCTTATCAGAAGCAATGTGAGTTACAGCTGCAGGCCTGGCCTTGGGCTGGGCAGTGGGGTAACAATGGAGGCCTTTTTTTACTGTACAAATTAGCATTCTTATCTTTAGAGGGGGAGGGAAGTTCGAAGGACCAGCTTGTACCCTAGGCTAAAGTCTTTGAAGCTACTGAAAAGCTAAGTCAGGCAGAATGGAGGGGAGCAAGGTATTACCCCTTCAGGGAAAATAGTTTAACTAGTATATTCTCTACCTCCTTCAGCGATTTCTGTGATGCAAGAGAGTTATCAGAATTGGAGGAGGCCAGCGTAAAGTAGGCAACCTCAGAGCACCGGTTTAGACTGTATGCAGAGCATGGAAAATGGAATGATCCTGATGGTCTAGCACTGCCATGCCAGATAGGTGTCAGAGTTATACAGGGACAGAGCATAGCAGAACCAGTGTGACAGGGGTGAGGAACACCTTGCCTCACACCACTCTTAGGAGACGTGAACTCTTCTGGCTCATGCTTGGAGAACATTAGTGGACTCTGCAGGGAGCTGTGGACAAACGAAGAGTCACTAGTAATAATGGTTCCTAGGCAAGGGCAAGAAAAGAAGCGTAATGGGGGAAATCAAAGCTCAAATGATCTCTCTGCAATTTCAAGGCATGGAACGTGATGGCCTTTTGTCCAAGAAACCCTGTCATGTCAAAGAACCCATTCGTATCCACACAGCCAGCTTTCCAAATGGAGACAGCACTCGGATAGTCAACCCTCTAATACTCCTTTGGTTCACGTACATGACTATGTGGGAGGGTTGGAGGTGGGGGGACAAAAGAAAGAGGCTCCAGGACTTCAAGGATGGACAATGCCACCGTCTTCCTCCCACACTTTACCTCTTTCCTTCTACTCTTACTGAGCCAATGACATTTCCCCTCTGATGGGGGCGGGGAGAGAGGGGGGGCACTGCTTTGTTGCAAATCATTAGTGCAAACCATTAATATGAACTCAGCTGGATTAGTAAGTGGTGACAAACAATGAGTCAGCCTCTGCCTCAGAGTCCAATTCTGTCTCCTGAATTCAACAGCCTGAAGTGTGGGAGATCAGAGGTTTCCACACCCCTGCAAAATGCCTCTGGGTCTTCTGAAAAGGTCAAGGCAACATCAGCACTCCCTACATCCCCTGCCCTGGAATTTACATCAAGAGCCCCATGTGTCATTTACACAACCTTCAAGCCTCTATTAAACTGGCAGCTCTATGAACAGACTGAAAACAAAAAACTTTATAGCTCTATAGGCTTTATAGGGTGAGTCAGAAATTTCCTCTAGAGCAGAGGTTCCCAAACTTTTTTTATTGCGTACCCCCTTCCAGATCTACCAGCCGTCCGCATACCCCTACCCTTCTCATCACTGATATTTTGTGTGTTCTTCTTAACACTACCCGTCTTTAGCCATCTGTCCATATTTCACTGTAACATACAGATATAGTTATAGTGTGACATATACGACCGAAAAAATCCCCAACCCTAAGTTCTGAGCTCAGTTAGACTGGACAGTTGTTGGGCTGTACAGTACCACTGCGCTGTATGGTGATTGAGCGTCTCTGTGTATCTGTGTTCTTCTTGGTACATCTTGAAGTAAATTAATTATCGTATTTTATGTAACAAATTCCCACAGAGTTTTAAAGCTTCGTCTGAGCAGCCGGTTATGAAAATGCAATAAATAAAATAATTAATAAATAAAATCCACCATTACACAATTTCTCCCACGTTCCCCCCAGGAGGTCTCGCATAACCCCAGGGTCTGTGTACCATCATTTGGGAACCCCTGATCTAGGGTGATTTGAAGCAGGGGGCAGGAAATCTGATGGTGGGAGGGATTTGCTTAGCAAGGTAATTTTCCACCTCTAATTTATATAGTTGAGTGTGTTGGGGAATCCAGTGTTTTCTCAGCTGAACTCTTGATCCATCCAAGTTTAGGGGAGGAAGGAGTTAGTTAATAGAAACCAAGACCATTTATTCACAGCTTAGCTTGTGTGGCTCAAAATACTCCCATATCACTCCTCCTCCATCTCAAATAATCCTCCATAACTAAAACCTAAGGAAGGGAGCAGTTGGCATGCTGACTCCCACAGCAAGATAGAATAGGAACAGCATTGGAGCAGAGGGAAATCTCCAGGGAAGCTGAGGGATTGGAGAGCCGATGGGTGCTGTCTAATCTAATAAGAGATCACATCACAGAAGCATGTGCTAGCTTGACAGAAGCAAACACAGCCACTTAACCTGGATATGACAGCTGAGGCAAGCATGTTGTTCTACCGCCCCCCAAAAAGGGGAGCAGGAAGGAAGAAAGGAAAGCAGCAAGGTCACCGCAGCTGCAAACCCCTAGGAGAGGTTCCAATTCTGCATTTAGAGGCTGCTCCCAGCAGCCACAATACAAATACATAGCAACAGAGAAACTTTTTTCAACTCAGACATTTCAGCACTCCTAATACCACATTTATTCACTCCAGGGAAACACCATGATACCCTCTCACCTGCTCTGAGCCAAAACGTCCTACCACTGATCTCATATATCCCCCATCCTGCCTTCTCCACACCAGAGGCAAGGCCAGATTACCGAACCAACAGAAACTGTCTTCCCAGCTCACCAAAAGCACCAGTGGAGGAAGTGAATTCACCTCACAAGTAAATTGGCATTCGTTGGCTTTCCCCGGAGAGTTTTTGGTCTGAGAGCTCCATATGACTCCACTCTTAACTAGTGTCCTCTCCATGTCCACCACTCACCCCTGGCAAATACTGAGGAATGGCTTAGGAATGACTGCATGTTATTTGGTGGAGAGAAGAAAGAGGGACATATATATTGGACCAAACAGAAAAAAGCTTCACCTGTATCTGTCTGTTCTGAAGAAGCTTTTCCCTTAAGTCTCGCAGAAGCCTGGGAACAGCACAGGGGCTGGGAGGAGAGTCTATTTGATCTTACCTCCCACATTCACCTAGAGTTTTCACTGTTTTGTTAAAACAAAACAGAAGCAGCTAATCTTTGCTCCACAACGCCTGTAACTGGATGTGCTAAGTAAAGGCAGCACAGGAGAAATCACACATATCTGTTACTTTGAGCTGTCTTGTCAGTTTCCCTTTCGAGCTCCAAGTAACCATGTATGTGTGAGCCTCTGTTTTATTTGTCTCTTTCTTCAGTAGCAGCAGGAGGGTACCAGTGTGGAGCTGTTCTCCAATGCATAAAGTAGGATGGAGGCAACAGAAAGACAAGTCCAGGAAGTTTTGGGAGGGCGGAGGGTTCTCTAGCTCCCTGTTCTCTATGTAGGTTTTAAGCCAGGGAGGATGTGGCTCCACAACTGTCAGGGTGACGTGTGCTGCACTGCAAGTCTACTCTCCCCACCCATGGCATGAAAATGACTTTCAGGCCGGGCAGGGAATGTTTGATCTTGATGCACTAAAAACCTCTTTTCACACCACATGAAATTGCCAATGTCCGTCCTAAAAACTGCTTTGTTCACCAGCCACCTCCCCTTCCAGGACTCTGACATTCTCTCATCTCAAAGCACCAGTCTGTTCACCCACATGATCCAGAGAAATCAGTTGATGTGAAGAAGAGAATAAGCCCTACAGAAAAATAGAGTTGGACTCAAGTCTGATTATAAAATACTCTGAAGATGAAAAGTATAGGTCCATGGTTAAAGATGTTCATTGGTTGGAAGTGCATGAGTTGTATTTTTAATTGACCCAGGACAGGATTGTATACAAGTTTTGTTGGTTTGGGTAGAGTGGGGAAGAAAAATGGAGCAGTCAGGGAATCCAGAGTAACAGCTGAAGAAGTGCGCTAGCAAGTGGAGAGGAGCTGTATTTGCCCGCTGGCTGGGATGGAGGAGGAACAGCCAAGAGGCAGACAGTGAGTGTATGCAAATGACGGCCCAAAAAAGTTAAGAAAACATTAAGGGATAAAAATAAAACCTAATATATAAAGTTTTTTGGACCAAAGGCCCAATCCTTTACTCATTAGTCAAGGGAAGTTTTGTCATTTACTTTAATGGGAGGAGGACTGGACCCCGAGACATACAGGCAAGTTACTGGGCAAATTATTCCTATGGGTTTGGGAAAAAACAACAACTACAGTCACTTTAGTTTTAGGGAAGACTGGCTGAAGATAAAGTGCTGGTTTGGGCAGCTGCATTTTTTCTGAGCTGCTTAATTGGCTTAAAGACAAAAAACGTTGTCAACAATTTCTGAATCCTTTTGTTTTCAACACAGTATTATTTAACACAATATATTTATAAAAACATCAGTGCCAAGACTACCATTTAGTCAGCAGTGACAAGTGAATAAAAAACCTATTTACACTCAATGCATGGGAAAAGCAAGAGATTTGAAATAGTTTTCAATATTTTTTCTTAAGTGGAACGTTGTTGTAATATGAACTATGCTTGCTGTATGTTTCTGCAGATACTGTCATTGTTTGTAGAAACAGGACACAGTCAAGTGTCCCCATGAGAATGCATCTTGAAGTGCAATCACATGGCTTTGTTCAGTAAACTAATCCCCAAACCACTCTACCCTCCCCAATTTATGTGCACCAGTCAGCCAATGTACACCCCAACTAACCCACACCTGCAGTGAGTGATTTTAGTATTAGAGTACCATCCTGAAACCATTACCCCTTCACATTTCGTCTCAGGTCCCAGCCACAGTGTAGCAACTACTGTTGGGAGGAACATGGTTGTCTCCAGACACTGTTGAAACACAGCTTTGTCTTGTAGAATAGAAAGGACCAAGAAGTGTTTTAACCACGATATGATGATTTCTAGTGAACCCATCACCACGGAATCTGGGCACTAAAAACGAGGCAGAACTGCCTATTTTGTCCAACCTATGCTCCAGTTCTGTTTCGGTTGCTGTTAGATTAAAAACCCTGAAAAATAATGCCAGCTGTTGTCCATCCCTTGGTGATGAAAGGCTTGTGTAAAAAGGTACACCTCACAGGGGCTTTGGCACACTCTGATCTCCGGTTCTAAGGAGTACCACAGTCAGCCCTCCACTGAGAATGATCTATCTCAGGTTCCTGAAAGTTTCATCCTCAACACAGTCAACCACAGCATGCTTGTTGAGCGCCCCTGCTTTGGTGGTTTGGGGTTGGAGAGGCAGTCTAGATAGTTAAAGCCTTTAATGGACTAGAGTCTAAAGATTTGCACTCTCAGGTAATGCAGAATGAAACCTATGTCCCACATACACATTATAGTGTGTGAGAATCACGGCTATATTGTGCTCAGGTCATGTTTTTTTGCTCATACTTAGTTAATAGCTTCTGTGTGACCTTGACAGCCAGCCCCACGTACAGTATGTTGCAATAATTCAACCTAGAAGCAATGAAATAGAGATCAATGTGGCTACATCTGGATCCAAGAGGAATGATTAGTCTCTTGGCTGGGTGAGGATGAAAGAAGGTATCTATTGCCACTGCCTCACAGCCTATGCACTAGTGTGACAGAAGGCAAATGCCCCCTGATAGATTATTAGGTCAGTGCCCTGACCAGGTCTTGAACACATTTCCCCTGGCTAGTATTACCTCTGGCTTACCAGGCTTTAGTCTGTGCTAGCTGCATTTCATCGATTTCTTTCCAGCACTGGGTCATTTGGAGGATGGTGCTGTATCTGCTGAGAAACAGACCTATTGCTGGGTTACCCATGTAATCTCATAGCCACACCGAGAGGCCTCATATTCTGACAGAGAGCAGACAAAGTTGCTGAGATGTGGCATGCGAATCAGCAGCTCATGGTGTCCAACTGTCTGTTTTTAGCTAGTACTGTGAACACAGAGATATGCCCCCTGCATGTAGCCATAAGGAAGTCATCCACCAGCGCCAGAACAATACAAGTGTCATATGCCTGTCTGAAGCCTGATTGTGAAAGGTCTTGTGGGTAGAGATCAGAAGTTTGTGTACCTTCAATAATTCTGCCCAGGAGAATGGAGGTTGGAGACTGGGGTGTAGCTGACATGAAGTTGGACTACTGAGAATTGATCGGACGACTGCATGTTTCAGTGTGGTCATGTTGCCTTCTCTGAAAGAGGTTATCAAAGATTTTGGACCTAAATTTTCAAACAGGAGAAATGCAGGTACTCAGTACCTTGGGGGCTGGGCAGAAATCAGGACTTATTTAGGAGTTTAACTTTTAGCACTTGGTATTGAAAATATAATTCTTGGTTTCAAGTGGCTCTAGTTGCTCTTCACTGGCTTTTCACCATTAGAAGAGGGGTCTGTTTTGCATGTGGCCGTCTGGACATCCCTCAGTGATTTCACAGCCTCTACTATCCAGTGTTTCAACTGTCTTTGTTCAGTGGTTGACCCAGGAGGAGCTGAGGGAAAACAAGAGGTGAAAGGAGATGGACATTTTAGCAGAGCAGAGTCCCTGTCCATGATGGGGCTCCTAAGTGCTACAAAAATACAAATAAATAATAACAGGGCCAGAGAGTGTGTGACTGAAGATAGCAGATAGTTCTGGGACACAAGAACGATCAGCATACTGGCCCTGCATCTGGACAGCTCCCTCTCCGAGGATGTTCAGGAAGTTCACTAGATCTGGGACCCTCTGAAGATGAATTCAGACAAGAGGAGGGAAAGCCTTTACATCCCTGCTTGGAGGTGGTGGATGGACCAGGCAATAGAAGTGGTTAATATGCCAATCTCCATCCCTGGGCTGAAGATCTGCTTCAGTGTCTAGCTGAGCAGAACAGCCATGCTGGACATGAAATCCTGCACAAAGCGTGTGGGAAGTATCACCCACTTTGACACTCAAAGACCCTTAGGACAAAGAATCCCAGGGATTCCTCTACCAAAAACTTAACAGCTGTTCTGTTAGCCCTGATAAGTATCTTGTGGCATGATCTTTAAACCAGTAACAATAACAATTTTCATGTCCCTAGACACAAACAGAATTCGAACTATTTAATCTCCAGTGTCTTTGAATGTCCCACTATCAGTTTAAGCTTAATTTATTTAAGCTTGTTTTTCCTCCACTCTCCCAGATCCTTATTACTGTCGACAATACCACTGTCTTCTGTCACTAAGACCCCATAATCTGGGAGTCATCATTGATTCTTCCTCTACTTCATGTCCCCCACATCTGGACTGGTTCTAAACCCTGTCATACCTCTCTCCACAAACAATCTGAATAGCCATCCTTTTCTTTCTGTCCAAGCAGCCAATTCTTTCATCCAGGGACTTTTCTCCCATCTTGATTAATGCTCTCTTCCTCACAGGCTTCCCTGACTCCCAACATCATTCCCTCTTAAACTCATGCAAAATGCTGCTGTCCAGAACATCTTCATGGCCTGGCAATCTGGCCACCTCATCTCACACTCTGAATCCCATCACTGACTCAGATGCCTCCTACATCACTTCAAATGTAAACATCTTGTCCTCACATTCACAATGCAACACACAACTCTTCCTCTCCTGAGTTATCCAGTCTCTTAGTAGGTCACCTATATGCTCACCAATGGTGCCAACCTTCATGCTCCATTTGTTCACTTCTCCCACGATCCCTGCTCATTACTCCACATCACATGCATGGGAAGTTCTTCCTGGTTTTGTCACCAACCACTCCTCATTTAAATTCTTCTTTAAGACTGATTTCTAGTGCAATGTCTATAAGTAATGAGTCAAAGATATTTATTTATCTGACTCTATTCATGCTTACACTCCACAATTTCATTCCACCCTGCTGTCCACTAGCCTTTGAATAGCCATGTGATCTTATTGCTGTAACCTCTGTCCTTTCTTCCTTCTAATCTTTTCATGGTCTCATGTCAAGAATTAGTTTAGAAGTTCTTGAGGGCAAGGAACATGTCCTCCATCTGTCCTGTAAGGCACCAAACACAACTCTAAGTATGAGCCTCAGCTTGTTTGTGGTTTTCTGTTGCACCAGCCATTGGTGTAGTTATTACAGCCAAGATCAGCAGCATGCCAGTAAATGTTGGTTAATACAAACAGTGTATTCCCCATGTCTATCATGATTGGGTTTGCGTCTCAAGCCCCAAAGATTATTGCACAGATTACACGGATAAATCCACTGGATCACTAGGATATTCCACTTTAGCTTTTTCTAAGGTCCCCTTCACCATAATATCAGCGAGCCTGAATGTTCGTACTCATTTTGCCTAGATTAGGAAAAGAGACTAAAGGTTAGCTAGCAACCTAGGTTAGCTAATCAACCTTACCACAGTTCAGGGCAACTGCACCTGCATTTCATCTCTGTGATCCACCGAGGACACCCGCTCCAGGCTCCCAGATCCTCAGCCATCACCTCTCTTGGGCGGAGACCTGTGTCTCTGGGATTTTCCCAGGTTGCACCGTTCCCTGCCTACACTGAGTTATTCCCAGCAAGCCAGACTGACTAAAAAGGCCAATGTCTGTGCTTTGCTCTCTTTTCAGAGGCTATATGCACCATAACTGCCCAGAGATATAAGTGACTACATAGCTCTTTCTAAGCAAGCACGTTTATTCTTAAGGTGAAAGCACTGCCGAGAAAACATTTTAAAAATAATAAAATAATCTACATGAATGCAAATAAGATTACTGGAGACCATACTCACCCCCAACTCCAGCAGGGCTCTGGTAGGAGTCAGTCCTTCAAACCCCAGAAATGAGGGGGGGTGTTTCTGTGTCCATAACAGCTTTAGCTCAGAACAAGCACCCCGCTACCCCATGAATGGGTTGTCTTTCCTTTATACAATTTGGGTCTTTGATCTTTGGATCCCTGTAACAGCTATAATCAAATAAATAATGGTCTCATCCTCAGGGCAAAGCTTTTAAAGGCTGGGTGTTTGCATAACCAGAGGGAGCGGGGGGTTGCATTCACCTTCCCCCTAGACATTTTCCGGGTGAACTGCTTGACATTGTTTGTCCATAAGTCCACTCTTGTCTGGCCCATTGTTCAAGATAATCCTTTGAAGTTCATAATTCCCAGGATTCACAATAAAATATAACATTTGCATTTAATACAATGGACTCCAAAGATACTTAAACTTAATTCAATAAAGTTTTCCAAGGATTCTGCAAGAAATTGCCACATCTGTCACAAACCTCATCTCTTAGTGTAGAAAAAAGCACCGTATTCCTTGAAGGGACACAACTGATGTAGCTGCATGCAGACTTAAGGCAATTTTTTTTTTTTTTTTTTAACATTTATTCTTAAAACAAACCAGTGAGAGAGTAGTCCTGGAGGTAATGCTTGAAGGATCTGTTCCATGCAAGGGAATGAAGACAGAAAAATGTGACAAAAGGAATGGAAGAAGTGAAATATATAGAGCCATTAAACCTGGTCAGTAACAACAGATATTCTGTCCTTGATGAGTCAGGAGATGATCAGATTGTCCTTTACTTTCCTCCCAAACAATTAGATGGAAAGCCCTGAAAAGAAGTCGCTGGAATAGAAGTGCCAATAAGTAATCCTGAATGAAAACTCAGAGGAGCATGGTTCTGATAGAACAGGATGGGATGCTACATTCTGGGCATCAGGACAAAGGACATGACAGGGAGAGGAAAGGAGATCCTGAAGAATGTTGTGGAATGTCCTCCTATTTTCCATGATAGAACAAAACATGATTGAAAAGAGATGCCATAGATTCAAAGCTGGCTTTAGGGATCTGGAAAGAGAGGTGAAGACTGGGTCAAACAGAGGTGATCTATTTGGAAATTCTTCCAGTGCTTAGTGAAGAAAAGAGGGGAGTTTAGGATTCATGGAGCACATTAGTGCCTTCCATGATGCAAGGTGAGTTAGACAGTCTCCATCTAAGCAGGTGAGGTACCAATCTTCTGGATTCAAAAATGTCAAGGAAAATAAGTGGAAAACAGTGGGTTCTGTTTATCTTACCATCTGACATTCTTCCAAACTGAATCCTAATAAAATGATGTTTTACAACAAAGGGTGAATTTAAAAACAAGCTTTGAAGGGACAGTAATGCAATATAAAGTAGCTTCCAACATAAAATAATCAAATCGCTGTTTCTTTAAAATGTTAAAACATTAAAAATTGTAAATATGAAACAACAAAACAGGAAACAGCTATATGGTCAGCATGACAACATTTTTTACAACAGTTCTAGCCAGAAACAGAGAACAGCAGGAGATTTTCTGGATTATTTTAATTTAATGTGCACATCCATGTAACACGGCCATTTCTTACTTAAAAACAGCTGTAGAAGTCTCCTGCTGTGGCCTTTGCCTTTAGCAGCAGCTCTGATCTTCCTGTCTTGATACAAGTCATCAAGCTGCATTTCCTGTTGGAATTAAAGTGGTAGCCTGCAGGGATTATGCAGCTGCCCAATTTGTATCTGTGGACATGGGGGGGGGGGGGGGGGGGGGAAATCAAGTATTTTTAAAATACCACTTGATAATTTTCTTATATAAATTGCATATTCTGAATAAGTGATTTTTTTTTCCTGAAGTCATTTTTTGCAATAGTAGAAAGTCATAAGCACTTAAGAGTCTATACACAAAGGCAAAGGGCATGGGAAATACATTAAATGAGCTAGACGTGTGAGATTATGACCTAGTGGATGTCAGTTTGGTGGGGCAAATCACATCTGCTATATTAACATATTAACATTGACAAGTATGATGTATTCAGAAGAGCTAGAAGGGGAAGAAGAGGTAGAGGGATATTAGATACCTAAAATATTTACAAAACCATAATTAGCAAAAGTACTTTACAGTTTTATACTTCTGCATAATTAAAGTCAGGCACTTCCAGTCCAGCTATGAGTTCTATATGCTGTCAAACTAGACATGCAGAGAACTACAGCCTGCTACCAGTAGATTGCAAGAAAATATAAAATAAAAATAAATACACAATACTTTGGATAGTGAAGAGCTAAAGTACTACACAAAATTAACTCATCATTTCAACACTGAGAAGCAGCTAAATAGTAGTATATAGATGCAGAAACAAATATTTAAGGCACAATTGCAAACTATCCAACACGAATAAAAGATTAGAAGAATAGTAAGACTCCCATACGGTTCCATCTGGAGAACTTTAATGACCTGCAAATAAAAAAGGAATCCTACAAAAAGCAGAAGTACGGTCAAATTGCTAAAGAGATGTACAAAAGAATAGCACAAGCACATGGAGACAAAATCAGAAAGGCTAACGTACAAAATGAGTTACACCTAACAAGGGACATAAAAGGCAATAAGAAGAGGTTCTTTATATACATGATTAGGAGCAAGAGTCAGATGAAGGAAAGTAAGTAGTAGGAGAGCTAATAACTGACGACATCAAGATGGCTGAGGTGCTTAATGCCTATTTTGCTTCAGTCTTCACTAAAAGGTTAATCGTGACCAGATATTCAACACAATTAATATTAACTAGGGGGAAGAAAAACAAGCCAAAATAGGGAAAGAATAGGTGAAAGACTAGTTAGATAAATTAGATGTATTCAAGCTGGCAGGGCCTGGTGAAATTAATCCTAGGGTGCTGAAGGAACTAGCTGACGCAATCTCGTTAGCAATTACCTTTGAGAACTCAGTGGACTTGTGAGGTACCAGAGGTCTGGAGCAGGGCAAACATAGTACCTATCTTTAAAAAGCAATACAAAGAAGACTGAGGGAATTATAGACCAGTCAGGCTAACTCTGATATCTGGATAGTGGAATAAATTATTAAACAATCAGTTTCATAGAATCTCAGAATATCAGGGTTGGAAGGGACCACAGGAGGTCATCTAGTCCAATCCCCTGCTCAAAGCAGGGCCAATCCCCAACTAAATCATCCCAGCCAGGGCTTTATCAAGCCTAACCTTAAAAACCTCTAAGGAAGGAGATTCCACCACCTCCCTAGGTAACCCATTCCAGTGCTTCACCTCTCTCCTAGTGAAAAAGTTTTTCCTAATATCCAACCTAAACCTCCCCCACTGCAACTTGAGACCATTACTCCTTGTTCTGTCATCTGGTACCACTGAGAACAGTCTAGATCCATCCTCTTTGGAACCCCCTTTCAGGTAGTCGAAAGCAGCTATCAAATCCCCCCTCTGCAGACTAAACAATCCCAGTTCCCTCAGCCTCTCCTCATACGTCATGTGCTCCAGCCCCCTAATCATTTTTGTTGCAACATCCTTCTTGTAGTGTGGGGCCCAAAACTGGACACAGTATTCCAGATGAGGCCTCACCAATGTTGAATAGAGGGGAATGATCACGTCCCTCGATCTGCTGGCAATGCCCCTACTTATACAGCCCAAAATGCCGTCAGCTTTCTTGGCAACAAGGGCACACTGTTGACTCATATCCAGCTTCTCATCCATTGTAACCCCTAGGTCCTTTTCTGCAGAACTGCTGCCTAGCCATTTGGTCCCTAGTCTGTAACAGTGCATGGGATTCTTCCGTCCTAAGTGCAGGACTCTACACTTGTCCTTGTTGAACCTCATCAGATTTCTTTTGGCCCAATCCTCTAATTTGTCTAGATCCCTCTGTATCCTATCCCTACCTTCCAGTGTATCTCCACTCCTCCCAGTTTAGTGTCATCTGCAAACTTGCTGAGGGTGCAGTCCACGCCATCCTCCAGATCATTAATGAAGATATTGAACAAAACCGGCCCCAGGACCGACCCTTGGGGCATGCCACTTGAAACCGGCTGCCAACTAGACATGGAGCCATTGATCGCTACCCGTTGAGCCCGACGATCTAGCCAGCTTTCTATTCACCTTATAGTCCATTCATTCAGCCCATACTTCTTTAACTTGCCGGCAAGAATACTGTGGGAGACCGTATCAAAAGCTTTGCTAAAGTCAAAGAATAGCACGTCCACTGCTTTCCCCTCATCCACAGAGCCAGTTATCACATCATAGAAGTGATGTGGTTAGTCAGGCATGACTTGTCCTTGGTGAATCCATGCTGACTATTCTTGATCACTTTTCTCTCCCCTAGGTGCTTCAGAATTGATTCCTTGAGGACCTGCTCCATGATTTTTTCAGGGACTGAAGTGAGGCTGACTGGCCAGTAGTTCCCCAGATCCTCCTTCTTTCCTTTTTTAAAGATAGGCACTACATTAGCCTTTTTCCAGTCATTCAGGACCTCCCCCGATCGCCATGAGTTTTCAAAGATAATATTAGTTTGTAAGCACATTGAGGATAACAAAGTGATAAGTAATAGCCAGCATGGATTTTTCAAGAACAAATCATCCCAGACCAACCTAATTTCCTTTTTTGACAGGGTTCCTGACCTAGTGGACAGAGGGAAGCAGCAGACATGACGTATCTTGATTTTAGTAAGGTTTTTGACAATCCCATATGACATTCTCATAACCAACCTACGGAAACGTGGTGTCAATGAAATTACTATAAGATGGATGCACAACTGGTTGAAAAACCATACTCAACAAGTAGTTATCAATGGTTCGCTATCAAACTGGGGGCATGTAGTGAGATCCCACAGAAGTTTGTCCTGGGTCAGGTACTAGTCCTATCACACCATTCTCTCCCCAGATGGGCTCTCTCTTCTCCTCTGCTTCATCCAAAGTTTAAGGTCCACCACAATTTTGCCCTTCTTTACCTATAACCATATAAATGACTGCCGCCTTCACTACTAATATTCTCAGTCTTCACTGTTCATTTGTCCATTTCTTCTACAAGGACCTCAATGCTTTTTCTCATGTCACGTCTTTTGCACAGCATAACCCTCCCCTCCCCCATACACACACACACACACACACACACCAAAATGAAAAAGCCACTACCTAATCCTCCTTCAAATTCACTTGTACCATGATGCCTACAGAACACTGCCAGACAGTAATAGGAAAATGTATCCATGTCTTACCTAAAAATTTCCTTTCTTGGAGTAATGAGGGCCATGGAACCATGACATGAGGTGCTCTGCTCTATAGAGCTTTGGAGGCAGACCACACTTGTTCATCAGAGGCAGGGCTGGTGTGGCTCATGCCACCTCTGAGAAACTGTCAGTTGCTACACTTCCATACCTAGGAAAAACTAAGCACTCTGTATCAGTAAGGAAAATTAAGCACTGAGACTAAAGAGAACAATTCTCCTGAATAACAAACTTGAGTGCCAATTAATAATCCGATATCATTTCCCAATTAACAGTCCATTCAAGGCTGGCTTGATCTGTGGACCTCTTTACTCCAAGAAAGAAAATTTCAGGCAAGATATGGATAAATTTTCCTATTCTTATTCATACTCAGGATCACAGGTCTATGACACTGGGTTTTCATACCACTATCCACACAATATAATGGGGGAACAATATACAGTTATGTACAGATGTGAAAAGAGTTACTGGGATACTATAGTGAGGCACACTCATCTACCAAAGGCAGCATCAGACAATGACTGAAGTCCAGCTTCTAGAATTTTGAAGGTGGTATGAACAGTTGAGAAGATGCCTGCATCACAGATTTTCTTGTATGACGTATGTTATCTTTCTGCCCATGAAGCTGCTACAGCTCTGAGGGAATGAGCTCTGATATTGGAAGATGGAGTTACACTTTTTGACTTGTATGCTTCTTAGATACAAAACTTCAGCCACCTGGAAATAGAGGATTTTGAAACCGTCTTTCGCTTTGACACTAGATAATAAAGCACAAAGACTTTGTCCTTCTGACCTGAGCTGTGTGGTGAATACGTTCTTTGAGAGCTTAGAAGACATCTAGAATATGCCAGTTTCTTTTTGGAGTGTGATGGAACTGGGCAAAAGGATAGCAGAACAATTTCCAGTGCTCTATGGAGTCTGGAGTTAATCTTTAGTATGAAGGCATGGTCGGATCTGAGTACCACTCTACCCTTATGGAATGTAGTGTTGAGGTTCCAGGAAAAGAGCTTCCGTCTCAGGGGCACCCTGCAAACAGACAAGATTGCTATCAAAAAGGCCACTTTAGTGGTTAGAAAGTAATGAGACAGCTTCATGAGTGGTTCATATTGAGGGTCTGTAATGGCACTGAGAACCAAGGAAGGGGGCCATAAAGATACTTCATGCACTTCAGGAGGATGTAGAAGAGATGCTGCTCTCATAAGAAAAAGGCTCGATATCTGGGTATGATGAAATTCACTACTTGTTTATTGCACTAAGGATTCTTGACAAAGCAGTGACTTGACCCTCAGTGTCTGTAGCTGCCAGGCCTACCCTGAGTTCATTGTGAAGAAATCTGAGAATCTGTGGTACCAATGCAAAGGTAGGGCTGAGACCTTTGTCCTGGTACCAATGGGTAAATCTCAACCAGACTCTGGAATACGCTGAGCTAGCTGATTTACTTCTTGAAGCCACTCTTACGGGTAAAAATCTCTCCCAGTTAGAAATGACAAGTCCCTGACCACTAGGGAAAAAGGCACATTTATCTTTGGTAATGGTGCCAGGATACATTGTGCCTGGTGCACACTGAGGAACCTTCTGGCCTTATAAAATGGAGGCCACAGGGAAGTGTGAGGAAGAAAGAAAAATGGTGCGGCCAAGAGGTCCATTACTGCCTTGCAATTTTCTAGTCTGGGCTGCTGTCTCTCTCATTCCTCCCTAGCCATTTGCTGTGGGAAGGAGGTGGAAGCAAGGCATGGCAACCTGGGAGCAATAACCAGAACCATCAGGGCCTGGCGACTCACAGAGGCAGCTGGCAATGACAGCTCAATCGTTTTGACATGGGGATCTGCAGTGGCAGCTGAGGGAGGCAGCCTGATGCTTTCCCAATCTTTAGGTGCAGCAGGAAAATCCCTGTTCCACACTCACATACTCACAGGGAGCCTGGGGAGGGATTTATAACTATGGGTCATCTGAGACATCTGCAGACCTCGTAAATGTAGTTTACAATACTCAAAATACTCAGTACACTTTTGCTCAATGTCTGTCCTCTGGCATGCTATAGAATGGAGGGACGGATTGGGCCTGAGCTCCCCTGACCAGGCTCTCCTTGTTCTGTCTCTGGATCCTTGTCTGTAGCTCCCTGCTGTTGCAGCAGTTGCAGGGAGGTGCCAGGGAGCTGCTCTGTGGTTAACAAAAAAAGACAGGCTCCAGTGGCTGGGCAGGAAACTTCCCCAGCCCTTTGATATTGTGCTTCAACCTACACTCCACCCATGTTTTGTGGGGGAGGGAGGAGAGCTGCCGCTTGCTGGTCCTGGCATCACTGCAAGCCTGTACCAAACCCAGGGGATTTTGCTGCTGAGGTGCTGTCACTATTTGCTGGGAGCTCTCCTACTTGCGGAAAGAGGCTGCAAGAAACCCTGCTTGAGGATTTGACGGGGGCCTGGGTCTCCACAGAACAGGCACAAATCTCCATGCAGGCACTTAATCAGCAAGGGAAGTGCAGGAGTCAGAGTGTCTGCTTTCTCTCTCTTCTTAGCCTTCTCTGCCATGCTGCACTTTGGATGGGTGAGCAGGGGCACAGAGGAGAAGGGTACTCGTCTCTGCCAATAAAGGCAGACCCAAACAATCTGGAATTTTTAAGGCCTTTTTTCCTTCTTCTTCTTCTTCTTCAAGTTTGCTCTGCAGTACGGAGGAGCTGGTCTGCATGCCTACAGCTGGATAAGTAAACAAAATCTGGCGTAGTCTCAGAGGTGAAGCCACACCTACCCATATCTCTGATGGACAGGTCTGGCCTACCTCCAAGGCTGCATACAGCAGAGTACCTCATGTCATGGATCTGCGGGCCTCATAACTAATAAGAATGGCTACAGAGGTGGCAAGCTACATTGAACACACAGCTAGCCTACACAAAAACACACTCGTGTTACCCCTTCTTCCTTCTACAGTCAAGTTTGTTTCTTCCACCAGTTGCATCTTGTCATTAACCAAGGCCTAATCTACACAGAGAAGTTGTATTTATTTAACTAAAATAATTTTTTAAACTGATATAGTTAAATTGGTGCCACCCACATATGCACACTCAAACCAATTTAAGAGTGCCTTACATGTTGACATTAAACTGCAGAATAATCTCCTAAACAAAGTTATGGAAACGCCAACGCTTGAAATATTTACAACTAAACGGGACAAAACACTGAAAAGTATACTTCGGGAACAATCCTGCATTGGCTAATGGGGATTAGATGAGATGGCCAGACTGTTCCTTTCCACTTCTAATTCTAATTGAAGAAACAGACATCACCTGATGCCATAAATCCACAATCAGGATTATATACCACGGTTACGGTAATTCTGATAGAAGCAGTACATATGGTTTCAGATGCTTTCTGATCAGCCTACTCTCCATCTCAAGATTCATTCCGGGAGGGCAAGCACCAGTTTGGCTCAGTGGGTGGGCACTACCCACCAAGTCAGCTGCTTACAGATTCAGGTTCTGCACCATGTTCAGTGCCAACCCAGTAATACAGTGGAACCCACTGAGTTACCTACCACCAGCAGCAAGATTGCCTCATGTCCAGAATTATGCTCTGCTCTCAGTTCAAGTTCATAGGAATTCAGTGAAGAAAGCTGAGACTTCACTTGTGCTTCGTTATAAATGAAGCTTCACCCTTTGGGCAGAGAGCATATTGCTTTGCTGTTGGAAGGAGCTCTTCTAAAGGATGATACTTTACAGAAGTCTTTTCTGCTCATTTTTAAGGGCTATCCAGGTGGATGTTAACAAAAAAGTGCCTTTGGATCTTTAAACATCAAGGAGAATACCTCAAAGTCCTGGCCAACACACCAACAACCTATCATTCTGATGTCACAGGCCAAGCGTTAGCTATGCCTAAGAAGAGAATAGTTGCTATATTTGACTCTCCACTCCTACTATCCAACTCATTCCAAGATAAAGCTCCTTGCCATTTTTCAAATAATTTAGCATAATCAAAACAGTTATGATGTTGCAAACACTTACTGTGACTTCTCTAAATTAATCAGGCAGAGGGCAGATTACAAAGAACACACAAATATCCTGATCACTAACAGTGAAGGGAAACAATACACGGAGTACAAGACAGGTGGGTGGGTTCAAGGTAAAAGATAATTAAAAAAAAAAGAATTTGCTCAAGAATGGGGTGTGTGAATATTAATGACTTGTGATTTAAGCAGGGGTAGGCAACCTATGGCACGCGTGCCAAAGGCGGCACGCGAGCTGATTTTCAGTGGCACTCACACTGCCCGGGTCCTGGCCACTGGTCCGGGGGGCTCTGCATTTTAATTTAATTTTAAATTAAGCTTCTTAAACATTTTAAAAACCTTATTTACTTTACATACAACAATAGTTTAGTTATATATTATAGACATAGAAAGAGACCTTATAAAAACGTTAAAATGTATTACTGCCACGCAAAACCTTAAATTAGGGTGAATAAATGAAAACTTGGCACACCACTTCTGAAAGGTTGCCGACCCCGGGCTAGAGAGTAAAAGAGAAATGGGACTCCCTTGCACCTATTGAGCAACATGGCCTGGTCATTGGTGACTGCAGATCATTTCTATAGCATCATTCTGAAGCTGTGTAACATCCCTGTGACTATGTTAATTAGCTCCCTTGCAAAAGGGCTTAAACCATAGAGCAAGATTACTCACGTGATGTCTCTGCGCTGATAGCAACCCTGAAGGAGGCAGGCAATCAGGTCACTGATAAACTCCACATCATCCCTGTGAAGAGCAGCTTCCAGTTCCTATTAAGAAGGGAAGAGAGAAACAAAGATCAAATTCCTTAAAATACTCCCTTGGCAAACCAAGAGCAGGAAGCCTCAGATGGCCTAACTGATGCGTACTGTACCCGAAGGAGTGCCATCCTCTGGACCAGCCAGGCCATTCCCCTGCAGCCACCGCTACAATCACAACTGAACTTGTCTTTTTATTTTTCTGTAGAAGTTTCATTCTTCCACATCAACTTCCACTATAATCAGACCTCATTACTTTTTTCTTGCAAGGACTCACAAGTAAACCTTGAAAAGGTTTTACCACACACCTACTAGCAGCAGCTCATGCCTTCTGCCCAGAAGCAGATATGGAAGATGGGGTGCCCCTGTTCCAGTGAGGTTGAGGCACTGCAATCTAGTAAGTAGCACAAAGCCTCTCCCATCCGAGAATGATGGGAAGCTGGAAGGCAGAAATTGAACAATTTAATTCTGTTGCCTGTATTTCCTCCTTAACCAGAGGAAGTTTTCCGTACTTATCAGTGGTGAGCTCATTTAAAACACTTGTTCGGGATCACGGCCTGAAAATCCCACTCACCCAGGATGAGCAGCAATTTCAGATAGGTAAGCAGAGAAAGAAGAAAGCATGGTGGGAGGGAACGAGGCCACAGATGGAGTTGCTGCTCCTTTCCCTGAAGGGAAGCAGGGATTTTGCTCTCAGAAAACTTTTTTTAAAAGAGAAAAGGTGCTGTCAGACCACATGATCTGTCCCCAAATGCCCTTTCCTTGAAAAAAACAGTGGAAAATAGCATGGCTTATTTCAGTACAAAGGAGTTCACTTAGAATGTGTAATACAGGAAGTGACCTATAAAAAGGATAAACTTCTTAAACAGTGATTAATATAAATCTTGTACATACTGAGAGAATGTATTGGTAATTTTATTTCTATTGGTAATTCATAGATTTATATTTACTCAACGTGGCTAAAAGTTTATGCAATATCAAAAATACTTAATTTTAGTTCAAAAACTTCACAAAATGACACGAAGCAATCTGCTTTCCATTAGTAACTATTGATAGTGCACAGCAAGAGTTAATAGAATAAAATTTAGTATGGATAGATAGCCTCGTCATAAGACACTATTCTTTATGGTTTTAGTATATACAATGGACTGAATACAGATTCATGGCTGGATGTTGCCCAACACACTATTAAATAAATGGTTATATTAATGGCTAGAGAATAAAGAATAATCAATAATGAGAAAAACATTTTAAGTGCCAAGAACTCTGATTAGACTCCTGCTATTACAACAATAAAAGTATTGATAACAGATTAAAATGATAAAATGCTGTTTTGTGTTTGTAAACAGAGCTCACCATATCCCTCGTGAGGGAGATAAACACATTTTACAAATAGGGAAACTGAGGCACAGAGCGGGTAAGTGACTTGCCTATGGCCACACTGCACATTAGTGGCAGAAAGGAATAGAGTCCTAGAAGTTACTTGTTTCCTACTCTAGCCCCTAGACAATACTGATGATAATTAAAAGATTTTATGGCCCATGGTTATGCCTGCCATCACCTGCATGAGGTAATGTTATCTCTATATTAATAGCAACTATGAGGCACATAAAAATTTGTTTGGTAAATGGTCAACATTCTGGTGGTATCTACCTTATGCAGGACTTAAAGGGTTACAGATTCCAATAAAATGTGCTTAGGGAAAAAAGGTAAGCAGTGTGACAAGACATCTGCCCATTCAGATAACTTACCACGGACAAAGTCCAACTCACAGAGGATGTAGTGTTAGGACACAGGAAGAAAGGAGACCCCATGAGAATTACTCCATTTAGGGCATACACCCCCAAAAACACCCTTGTCCGCAGGGCACTTACTTTTGTGCATTAAAGCAGTCACTCAGCATTCTGTCTTTGCCAGGATGTAGGAGCCTTTTGTAACAAGGTATATACAAATTGTTTCCCCTGAGCCTTTTCGATATGCTGTTTGACTAACACTCATCAAACAGTGGACACAATCCACTAAGATAGCCTAGTATCTACTGTGATTGTTTTCAATGTATAGGGGGGTGGGGGCAGAAAACTTCTGACCTTTACACAGTCAGAGTTCACCAGTCACTAGTGAAGATGCAATGTGCATTCTATAAGGCGTTGGCAAAGTGCTGTTGAAGGAGGATGACATACATATGGGGAATCAGACCAAACAGGACTGCAGTGGTATCAACCTATTTACCAAAACACAAAGCTAGGGCACTCCTAACATTACCTTTTCAGACATGTCTCAGTCACTTTGCAACCAGTGGAGGAAAAAGGACAACTGGGCTTTAAAGCAGTTCTAAAGCTGCAACACAAACACTTCACCAAAACTAAAACGGGAGTGGGATTAGGAAAGGAGGAAACTCAGCTGAGTTCTCATCTTCCAGAAGTTCAGCATCTCCGACTCTTGGGATCACTCCCCTCCGCCCACACCAAATTTTAGGAAAGAGCAAGAAGAGGGGTTAGTCACAGTCTCAGTGTCAGCTTGACAATGTTTGACAGACCCAAACAGCTCTTGTGATCTTTTTGGTATCTGTTTAAAAAAGATAATGACTTGTAATCTTTCCCATAGGGATCTCTCTTTCTACTGTTGCGTGGGTGATGCAATGTGAACAGTCAGGCAGAAACAGGGTTTTTAGTTTAATTCCTGCCAAGTGGTCCACTGACTGGTCTGTTTAATTTAATGTCGTTTTTCTCCAGCCAGGCAAGATTTTAACCTAAAAGGCTAATCCTGCAGTTCTTCCACGTGCATAACTGTCACTGAAATCAAGGGGAGTTGTGGGGATGGACACACGGCAGGATCACCACGCCCTGAAAGGGACTAAGCAGAGCGCAGTTCTAATGTTTCAGCTCGAGAACAAAGAATTAGCATGATACTCTTAATATGTTTTCATCTACTCCATTAACCCAGATCTTGTATGAAGAGAGAAAGAACATTTTTAAACTTCAATCCGAACAAGGGAAAATACAGCCAGGATGATAGCTAGTGCAGTGTTTAAGCAGGAGGACAATAAAATGATACAGCAGGGAATTACAGTACTTAGAGAAGAAACTCTCACTGGAAAGACAAGGTTCTCACTAACTTTACCCCTCAGCGCTCTGTCCCAGAGCTCAGTCCTGGGATAGGGCAATAAGTGACTCTCCCTCCTCACCACCCTCCCTCAACCCTTTGTTTTTCCCTTTTCTCTTTGAGCACTGAGCTGTGAGCACAGAAATCTGAACCTTGCCAAAATGCTTTGGGGACAGAACAGAAAGGAAACAGAAGAGGCAGCAAATCAGCAGAGGGGAGACCCAGTTCCTCCTCCTCCTCTGTAGTTTCAGAGAGCAACGGACAGGAGAAAAGCAGGATTCTCCCCCTCTCCAGCTGGCGTCACAGCTCATTAGGGAAAAGCCTGTTTAACGTCTTTCCCTCCCCCCAGCCCCATGACTAAATCCCTCTGTGTCATGCAATGGCTGTTGGGAAAAAGCACATTGCACAGAGCAAGGGTAACCACCTCACCAAGGAGAAGCACTGGCCTGAAGCAGGGTTATCTGGGGGAGGCGAGAGGGCAGAAATAGATCCCTCAGCACTAGCTGGGAAATAGCTTGCAGTTCTGCTTTGAGAGATGTAGGTTGTCTGGCAGGCTAATACTCTGCCCTGCTTAGGAGTCACATTACTCCCCACTTTTCCCCTTACTGACAACCCTGGGCAGGTATAATTAACCTTTTCAATGCTCTATTGGAAGCCCTGAAAGTCTGTGTGTGAAGTGAGTACTGTTAAGGAACTTTTATAAAACACATTCTGCCCTTGCTGCTGTGTCTTGTTGTTCTCAGTTTCTACCTCACTCCTTCCTTGAAGGGCCTGTAGGATACACATAGGTGCAGGGGCCTTTCCAGTAACTAGAGTGTTACAAATACAGCTCAAAGGCAACTGTGCCTGCAGAATCCCAAAAAAGCGGCTTTCAGCGTCCAGGTGAGGATAAAGCTGATCAACACATGCAGGTTACTGCTGGTGAACTCAAAGAACAAAATAATGAAAATTAGTGTGTTGGTATTGCAGCAATGAATATCCTAAAAACTGTTATAAACATCAACTCGGAGATGATACAGAGACCAGCAACGATGCTTGTATCCATTTATTTCTGATGAAAGGTCAATTCAAGTTAACGGTGACACTCCAGCTCTCTGGCAAGCTGTCACTATGGACCACGGAGCACAACATTTGGGTGCTTTTGCTTCGGAAGCCAGGTCCAAAACCAGCAGGCACTACAAGTTTAAGGACACAGAGAGCAGGTGCTCTGAAAGGCACACAGACTAGTCTGATGACGTAATGGTACAGAATTCTAATGCTATGTCTATGCTAGAGAACTCACCCGCCTGCAACTGAACTGGGTAACAGAATCAGTTTAGCACACTAGGTTAAGTATATCCATGCTCTCCACTGCAAATCAGTTTAATAACCCATGCTCTTTTGTCCTGTGTCGACACTCTTGCTGTACTAAACTTTCAATGACAATGCCTTCTGGGTATTGATCCCACAGTTCCACACTTTCATCTCCTTGGCATCGACAGTGTAGCTAACAGTGTAGTCTGAAACAGTTTCACCTGAGCCAGTTCTTGGACATGCTGAAAAGCAGCATCTACTCCAAACAGTCCGTGGAACACATAAAAACCCGATGAAACACTTTGCATGTGTGGACATCAGGGGTTTAAAAAGCATTCCTGAGGATTAGTCAAGTTCTTCACAGAGTACGTTTCCTCATCTGAGATATAGCTTCAGTGCCTCTGAAAAAGACTGCAAGCTTTTCTCTGAAAAAAATTAATTGGCCAGAAGATAAAGGGCATGCCACGTGGAGGGGTAAAGAAAGGAATATAGTTGTCCAGATTAGGCATAAAGATGGGGAGACCTGGAGTTGTTTTTTTATCACACTTCCAATCCACACTATTTATCCAAGGGTTCCCCAAGGCTGGCACATCTGCTTTACATCTCAGCCTGACCATTCCTACTTCCCCCTCCCATTATTTAATCAGCTGTTCTGATAGCTGTGGAAAGAAGCAACCACCCTCATCTGGACACTGGGCTTCTGGAAGCAGACAGTACTAGCTTGCAATACATGCCAGATATAAGAGTGTGACATCTCCTCCCAGTTTAACTGCCCTGGACCCCCGAGCTTGTATTTACTCCTTATCCTCAAATATCACCAGGGAAATCCCAGAGAACACCCATTCAATCTATTTTGGTAATGGGAGGAATCAACACAGTGAAAATGACCGCAGGCTACAACAGATTCTGCCACTAACCTGCCCAGGATAGCGTGAGCCACAGATGAACAGCAACATGCTACTCATATTTGGGGGAGGGAATGACACCCACAAAGATCCAATTCCACACAACCGCCAGAAGTAAACTAAGAAGAGACCATTCAAATTATTCAAACATCCCAGTTAAAGATTGTTGATTGGAAAACATCCAGCTATATGTGGATGAGCCCAAAGTGGCTGCCTGATCTGGTAATCCCAGCATGATGCTGCCCCACAGGGGAGGGGAGTCCTGGGGGGGGGGGGAGAGAGATCTTGAGCTTGTTGCACAGGCAGCATACATGGCCCTAAAGAGTGTTTCATGTTGCTGACAAGACATACCGTCCACCCAGCACCTAGCAGAGCTAATGGGCTCTAAAAAAAACAGAGGCCCTCTTTGGCTGTGAAACTGCAGCGAATGGAAGAGAAAGGAGGGGGAAAATGGGATTCCTAGAGGTTACTCCACTCCAGGAACCCAGGTGGCAGCACATTGGATGTTTTGGTAAAGGGTAGACGTCATGGAAAGAAATCTGGAAGGTTCCAGATCCTGATAGAGTCTCCAGATCAGATTATTTTACATGTCATGGACAGTGGATGTTGATTTCCCAAATATTTGCCAGGAGATTCACTCCTACTGCCTCAGCCACACAAACGTTACTCTCTGGCTCCTGTGCCTTCATTTCACTGATAGGTGGCTTGGCAACACCATTCAGATTTGTATTTGTGCAGCACTCCTCCTGCCTGCCCCAGCTGCGGCTAAACACCCCTTCCCAAACTGCCCAGTGTCCTTGCTTCCCTGCAGTCCTGTTGGCGATTGCACCGCGAGAGCCCGTCTATTACCCATTTTCAATAAGATGCTCAAGTGTTTTATGGCTTCCTGAGCTAAAAGCCCCCCCCCCCCGCCCTTCTGTATTTGAACTGCCTCCACAGCAAAGACAAAAGACAATGCCAGAGTTAAGTGTCAAACCACCCCCACCCCCCCTTTGCTGCCCTGACTCCTGGCAACAGGAACCTAATCGACAGCTCTCCTCAAGGAAACAGCTTCTTGGCACCTCATCCACTGGGGACTATTAACTCTGGAGAAGCCAGCATTCTACAGCCGTCTCACAGGGAAAGAGGAAGAGGCTTAACAGTGGCCCCAGCAGATAATATTTTGGGCTTACTGGCTCTTGTGTGCAGAGATGAGGGGTATAGGAAGGGTGGGAGCAAGTTCTGCATGGGGAATAGCAATTCCTGATGCAAAGGGAAGGTGACAGGAGGCCAAAAACCTTCCTCCCTCTTTTTTGCTCTTCAAATCTGTTTCTAATGCTAGTGTGTTTTGAGACTTCTGAATTTCTGTCCCTCCCCTTCCACTTTTTATAAGTACACTTTGGAGTCTACGTGGAATGCATTATAACAGGGGGCATAATGTTACAATAGGGCTGAGTAGAGGTGTGAGATGACAGCTTAATACAAAAGAGATGGTTATAAACAGAAAAACAGAGAGAGATTGTGGCATGACCTCCACAATGGCCAGACAAACCTGACAGCCACATCAACTGCCAATGGCAAAAACAAATCCCACCCGCTGCCAATGAATCAGAGACCTGATGGGAAAACCTTCATCTTCCTCTTCCCCACCAGCTCCACTCCCGCCTCTAAAACAGATTCCGTGAACTGATTTTGAATACTGTTAAGTTAAAATTAACTAGATTTGAAAACGCTGAACACAATTCAACACTGCTGTCCAGCATCGATGGACTCGAAGAGTGTTTTTATTTAGGGGAGAATATTTTTGTGCAGGTTGGAATATTTAAACATGATTTGGCATGCTACCTCCTTAAAACTCTCCTTTGCTGTGAGCCCTAAAAAAACCTCACCATGGCAAGGATGCTGGTGTGTTGAAAGTGCTGCCTATCATGCTGGCCAATAGCGTCTCATTGTTTCCTTGTACTTCCTGTCTGTCTGCCTGCCTGCATCTGTTGTCTCTTGTCTTACATTGTAAGCGCTTTGGGGCTTTTGTTCTCTTTGTACAGCACCTAGCACAATGAGATCCTGGTCCATGACTTCAGCTCCTAGCGCTACAGTAATACAGATAACAGCAGCCCCCAATGTCTAGCTTAACAGTGCTTAAAATGTTCAACCCATGTGCCCCCAGGGCCCCAAAGCTGCGTATCAATAATGACAATAATGTACTCCTTCCTCTGGGCTTCCATCGTGTCTTGTCTGCTCTGTAAGCCATTTGGGGCAAGGTCTAGCTGTGTTTTGTATTTCATGCTTTGCACTGTGCAGTCTCAACCCTTAAAATAATAGGCTTAAAATTGGGGTTGATAACAGTTTCTTACCAGGGTTGCAGAACATTTGGAGCACTGAAGTAACAAGCTAGTGGTTCCTATTCAGTAATCAAATATTAGCACTTTGCACTCTGATAGCACCTTTCTCCAAAATTCTTAAAGCTTTAACAAACATTTAATGAAGCTTCACAACACCCTTGTGAGGGAAGGTGGTAATATCCCCCATTTTACAGATGGGGAAACTGCCGCAGAACAACTGACTTTAGCAAGGGCACACTTTATTCAGTGACATGGCTGATAACTCCGGAGTCTTGACTCCAGGTTCCTGTTCTAGCCAATGCATCACCTCTGTTTTTCAGCAATGTTATTAGCAGACAAAGCACGTGGAGATCATGCGGTTTTCTCTCACTAACAGACAGCTCCTCCCTTTCAAAATAATCCCCTCTCCTCCAGAGCAGATCATCTACACCGTTTATCCATATGTCAATTATGCTGGTTGAAGAATAAGTATCAGCTTCTAAAACAGCACTGATCATGCTTCAAATAGGAGGGGGACAAAACGTGCAGACTCCACCCACACATTTGTCTTCTGTAGTTGAAAATAACTCCAGCACTTCAATAGGAGAGAAGACAAAGACCACGTGAATATCTGGAACAGCCTTATTTTGTACCTCATAGGCAAGGTACAATTTGTTGCCTAGAATGAATCTCTCCCATTAGTACCACCTGTATCAGCTGCATTCACACCATTTGACAACAGCACCAACAGATAGCTTAAGCTCCAATTTTTTAATGGTATGACAAATAACTTTATAACTAGGTTGGGCTCTCTAGGGGAGAGGGATGGAGGTCAGCAGGAGGCTAAGTAGATGCTAGGACTTTTCTGCAGTTAACACACTGCAGCATAAACTGTGGAAAGTTTTTAAGCTCCAAAAACTTGAGACACACCCATCTGCAAACCACTAGCTGGATTTCACTTGGTAAAGGCAGCCCGTCCACACATGCTGCAACTGAATGTCCCCCTTCACTGGCCATGTGGTTACAAACAGCTCAAAGCTCGTAGCAACTATGTTTTACATAGCATTGTAAGATGACGGCAATCACATACTTATTAGGGAATAGCATCAGCACTGCTATCTGCTGTCTATACACCAGTGCTTGATGCTATTCCCAGAAGCATCATGGGTTTAGATCCAGTGACTACAGTGCAGTGTGATAAATACAGAACGGCTGATCCTGTGATGTCGCCATCTTCTACAGTAAGAGGCTTCCTGGGTATCTGTTGAGAGTTCTGTTAAGCTTTTAAACCCACTGGTAACGTGGTGAACAGGCTGTAGCTTCAAAGCCAAAAGGCTTGAGGTAATAATCTGATTTCAAAACTCCTCCTCTCCAGCCAGAGGATGAGATCAGGACATGGCTGTTCTCCATTTTAGGTCTGGCTGTAGTGCTCATCTGCCCAGCATGTGGATAGGGGACAGAGAAGGAATGGGCACCAATACCTGAAGTGGATTATTTGGCTAAAATTCCTGTAAAGGTTTAAAGTCTTAGTTGAAATAGTATTAACTTTCTATAGGGATTTGCATGGTTCATTGCATATTTAGACTAAACATGTCTATTCATGCCAACTTTCACTTTTCTAGTTTCCTCGTTGTAAAGTGTCAGCTAAAGTTTGCGGTTTGCCATCATTCCTGTCTCAGAGATGATACAACAGCAGTGGCTTGGAACACTACCACCATGAAAGTTCTGCACAGAGGGAAGAGCACCTCTACCACTCACCCACCTTCTACACTATCACACACAGGGATATTATATTACCACTTGATGGGGATCCATCTTCTTGTGTGCTGGGACAAAAAAGATTTAGAGAACACCTTCTTAAGAATTAAGAAGGTTCCATTAGCCCAATTTCCAGGATTGTGGCTCTATTGACCATCTTCAACCACAGCAATAGTCCAACTTTTCTATTTGGGGAAAAGGTTCCCCCAACACCCTGCACTTCTCCAGAGAGAAAGCAGGATGCAATGCTAAAGGAAAACACACCAAGCTATAAAAGGGTTTAAAGCCCTGCATCTCCTTTAATTTCATCTTTCCAGCCAGCCATTCTAATTCCCGGTGAGCAGGGCCGCCCAGAGGATTCAGGGGGCCTGGGGCAAAGCAATTTCAGGGGCCCCTTCCATAAAAAAAGTTGCAATACTATAGAATACTATATTCTCGTGGGGGCCCCTGCGGGGCCTGGGGCAAATTGCCCCACTTGCCCCCCCGGGTGGCCCTGCCCATCAGCTGCTATCCTCCCCTACTTCCAGTGCAGTCAGATCTAAATACCTACCACAAATAAACCATAGCCTGTGATTCAATGGGGAGATTGGTCTTCTTATAGTGCTAGCAACATCAAAAGTAAGGATAATACTTACTCTGGGTAAAAGCAGGGAGAAGCCACAGATCTCTGTTTGAAGCTGAACAGATTGGAACTATGGAGTTTATAAAGCTTGCTGTCAGTATGCACCGGACCCCATCTATTCCATGATTGCATAGAATTTCCTCTTGCCACAAAATTGTACTCCAAAATCCAAGCTTCCATTTCAAAATATCTTTTGGTTTTAGCAAAGAAAACTTTGAAAAGGTGAAATGAGCATAAATCGATGCAGTGTTGTTTATCCTGCAGCCTGAAACAATCACTCTGAGAAGTGTGAACTGCCTCTCTCAATGGGGTTAGTCTGAAGCCTAAAGATGACATTTGAAGACAAAAAGAAGAACAGGAGTACTTGTGGCACCTTACTCCTGTTCTTCTTTTTGCGGATACAGACTAACACGGCTGTTACTCTGAAATTTGAAGACAAACATTGTAAACTAGCTCACTGCTGATCATTTAGCAGAAACCTCCAGCTAATGTGCTTCTTTCACAGTCCCAAACTGCTTTCCATCTGTTCGAGGTGGCAAAAATCACAACCCTATCCCCTATTTAGCTGCCAGAAGCACCGGCTTTTCCCCCAGACAACTTCCACAATGGAGTTATATGTTAATACAAAAACTATGGTCTTATAATAAAAGGTGGGGGAAATGTATCACATCAGTACAGTAGTGTCTGTGTATTTTGATGTCAAATTTAATTTGACATCAAAATACACAGACACTATTGTATTGATATGATACATGAACTAGTGGTCAGTCTTGTCAATGGAAAGGGCATAGGAAGAATGCCAGATATTGGAACACTGGTGTCAGAGGTCTAACGTGAGACCTTAATGCAAATGTATCTCAGTTATTTTTGATAGTGCCTATCCCTGAAGAATCCAAGCCATTAAAATTAATCTAAGGAGAAGTTACCTTTTCAAATACTCATAGCACAGCCTTCAACTCCATGTCAAAATGTCATCAGACCCATGCAAAGGCACCCCCATGCTTTTAAAGCCTGGTAGAAACTGAATGGATCTGTCCCTCAGTGATTGCACGCTAACATTCTCAGGCTGGCCTCTCAATCCCAATTGGAATTCCACACTTCCTCAGCTCTCCTGCTGAACACACAGTTCTGCCCTGCTCCACTGAGCCGTCATCTTCCACAGGATGCTAGTAAAAAAAAAACCAAATAGGACCCAACGTGTTGCTTAGTGACCAAGACGGTTGCTCTCACCACTCAGAGCAGCTGAAAAAAGAACCAGGAACCTCGCAGGAATTCACATTCCACTAATCATAGCTGGGGAGAAGAGTCTGGTTAGAAGACAAAATCTGGGGGGCAGGTTTTAAACTGTTAAATTAAGACAAGAACCCAATTTTAGGCCTAAGGTCCTGGAACGCTTTGTGACTCATTGTGAGTAACTTGACATTACTACAATTACATCAGTGCAAACAACTCAGAGTAGCACCTCTTGGCCAGACATGACAATGAACTAGCCAGAGTTACCTCCAGAGCTGGGGCAGATAGTTTACTCTGGTGTTCACTAAGGAGAGTGAAATGGAGCTCGTCTCATAAGTCATTAGGAGTCAGACACTCCACAGTCGATCCTAGGCCTGAGGTACTGTTCTACATAACAACGATGGTAAAGTGTTTACCAGCTCCATCTCTTTCTCCTTTATCTTTCTAGTGCATAGACTGGATATTTTTCTCAGATATATTCTGTACAAAAGTCATTCTGTGTAGTGGCTAAAGGAACAAAGATTTACATAGAACTTTTCCTCAGTTATCTGCAAATTGCTGACTGGAAACCTTCCTTCAGCAGTACAGTTTTCTCCATTTCTCAGAAATGACGGACTAAGGAGACTCCTAGCAGAGGAAATACTAAACTGGTGGCAACAGACCTCGGACGTGGAACACAGCAAGGACTGACTGTGACTTGCATCAAGGCCAGGGTCTTTGAAACTGCTTTATTTTGTCAGAACAGAAATTAGATTCCTCACTAGATACAGCACCAGGGTTAATATCAGGTTTATTAAACCTTTTTTGCATATACAGCTTTTTGAAAAGGATGATCTTGTGGTTAAAGCACAGGTCTGGGGACGAGGAAACTCAATTTCTATTCCCCATTTTGTTACAAACTGCTTGTGTGACACTGGGCAAGTCAATTCAACATTATGCTTTTGTTTCCCACATCTATAGAACAGAGATAGCACCTAAACCTCCTATCAGGCTTAATATAACAAGAATCTCACTGGATAGTTTACAGACCTCTCAGTGATAGAGAGACCGTGTAGATCTTGTCTAAGGAGGCTTTTCTCTTAAAAACTCTCCTAACGGTGCATCTCAACTGGTACTAGCAACAATGGGTGTTGCCAGGATACTCAGGGCACAAGTATTTGCATCATGTTGTCTAATCCCACTCCAAGCAGTTCTAGAGGACACAGTAGTAAATATGCTTGTGTTCAGTGTACACTAACACTTCCACTGTTGCTACCACAAATGGGGCTGAACCACAAATAGTGAACTAGAAGGGAGATTTTAAGGAAAAGGTCAGTTTAGACAAGACTATAATCGATAGATCTCCCTTGCATGGTGCCCTCTCCCTACAAGTCTATAATCACCATACAAGTAGAATATCAATGCCCTAAAGGGTCCCTGATTTTCAGGGTTTAAAGTAGAGAGAGAGACCAAAATAACAAACAATAAGGCAAAACATAACATTCAGGGTGTGAAACAGCCGCCATAACTTTGCTTCACAGAGTCAGTACATTTTTAGAAGTTTCTGCTCTGGAAACCAATATTGGCTCCAGCACAAGGATTTTTCTCAGAATGCAAACACCATATTCACAACTACCATTTATATTTGTTAGATGTAACTAATGGAACCACTAAGATGTGCACACAACAGACCTGAGGAACTGATATCATCACAGTTATCTTTGTCTTCTCTTCCCCCCTTTATTACTGCATACATTCCATCCTGTTTACAATTAGATTGTAAGTTCTATGGGGAAGGGACTGGATCTTGTGTGTTCTGTAACATGCCCAGCAGACTTTCGTGAACGGTACAAATAATGGGGGGGAAAACCAAGAAGGACCCCCATCTCTGTTCAGAATTCTTCAGATATCCTTGTGTTTTCATACTACTTATAGCCATTCTGGTGCCATAAGCATTACCAGGACTCCATACTGTGATACATATTGAGCCTGTACCAAAAGGCATCCCACAAAACCTGCCAAGGATCCAATACTGCCCACTTCCAGAGATGAGATTTACCAACAGTTTGATTATGGTATTCTTATGTTCCTACTTGAGCAACTCACCTACGGATTAAAGGCGCCTGAATATCACCTTTGTTGGTAGGCACAATAGTATTTCTTGCAAACCCAAGCATAAGATTTTTTTTTTTAGCCACACTCCATACCCAAAGACTGTTTTCAACTCATTCTCTCCTAGCACACAGCAGATCCCAGAGGTCATTTCAGCTGAGTAACCTCTGAACCACATCCACCCCAATCAAAAGAGCCTCCACTCAAGAGACTGTCAGCTCTGCCCATTCTAGAGTTACTCACACAGAAGGAAGTTATCAAACCACAACAACCAAGCTTAATTTTCCCCTCAAATAAACCCCCAGCACAGAGTAAATTCTCAGCTGAACGGCAGCAGAATTCCACCAAGGCCAGGCCTGGGGTCATTGAATTCTGCACTTTCCAGAAACCCAGTTCCTTATGCAGGGCCAGAGCTCAAGGGACCTTGTTTAACATTGCATTAAAAGCATTTCAAAAGTGCAGCCACATTGATTTCTAGCCAAGCTGCAGAGCTGGGCTTGGAATCAAAGCCAGCTTGTCCCACCTGCCTTTCGGACTGAAAGGGGCATGTTTCCAATGTGCCAGTCTGATTTCCAGGTGAAAGGGAGCATATAAGGAGATAAAAGGCACAAAAAGGGAGACCAGTTCTTTGTTCTAGCATCATTTCTGAAGGAGCTGGAATATAGCCTAGTCCACTGCATTCATCCTTTAGAACAAGTATCTAACTTTTCTGGCACAACGTGCTGATCTGCACAAATGCTAATACTCACCATTGGCTATATACAATGTCAAATGGCTAAGAGTTCTAAAGGACAAGCTCACACAATGGCAAAAAGCAGGAGTCCCAAATACTGGAAGGGGACAGAACAGGCCACTGGATTCAGGGTAATTTAGCATGATCTTATTCTCAGACTAAAAACTACTTTATGGTGGAGTTAAAATTGAGAGTATGTATCAGTAAAGTAAGTGTAAAACAAAACAAAAACAAAAAAAACCCAACCCAACCATTACTGGGAGGTTGTACTTATCCCCAAAACCAAGCATTATATTATAATATAAAGCCAGGAAATTGAGAGTTAAGGTTACACTTTAAATAAATCCAAACATGGTAAGCTGTGGAAATGCACATCCAAACATCTCAACTCTACCTTGTAGTGAGGTCATACAATAACTATATGATTATGATTAAGGCACATTTTAGTGTCTGTAATCCCTGAGTAGACTAAACTGATTTTTAAAGGCAATTTTTTATTCCCATATTCCCCGCCCCATGGTATCATTGGTAAATGACTGGTTTTGCTACCTTTCAAACATATCAGCCCCACCTAAGAGCACCCTGAACTAGCCCCGTAGCCTATATAACCATAACCATTAGATACAACAATCTTTAATAAATCTGACTTAATTCAACCTAACTTCTCCAACTATAGTCTATGCACAAGAGTTCAGAGTTTTAAGTATATGGGAGATTTTAAGTGTTTGAGTTATTCTATTATTAAGGACATCTGGACAAAGAAGAGACTGGCAGATATTAAATTTCTGAAATGACCCAGGGTTGCGTTTTTTGTATTATTCATTTTTACTTAGGTAAAATTTAATTCATAACTTAGTTAACAGATTTACTTAATAAATTATTAGAAAATTAATTCTTTACTCAAGAAGCCTGGGGAGGTTACGCTATATTTTCCCATACCTCACAAAGACACTGAATACCTGATTTATGTGCACAATGGAACTCAGCTTTAACTATTGAGCCACGATAAGCACCTCCATAATAAATGTGGCTAAAACAATGGCCATCTCCAAATTGCAGATTACACTGTAACTATACCTGTTGGTTCCAAAGGAGCAGCGGAGGAAGTGCATTAAGCTCATCTCCCCACATTTATAGGCTGCTATGGAACACTACAAATCCATGCTTGAGCTGGGACTATACAAAGTTCAGGTCAAGATTTTTTTTTTTTTTAATGGGTGCATAAAATTAGGCTACAATGTCCGTATTGAGGCATTTAAATTATTTTTCAAAAATTTGGAGCCCCAGCAGCTTCCTCTTATTTCAAGCTACTGGGTACTCCTTATAATATAAGGAGATATACCTATCTCACAGAATTGGAAGGGACCCTGAAAGGTCATTGAGTCCAGCCCCCTGCCTTCACTAGCAGAATCAAGTACTGATTTTGCCCCTGATCCCTAAGTGGCCCCCTCAAGGATTGAACTCACAATCCTGGGTTTATCAGGCCAATACTCAAACCACTGAGCTATTCCTCCCCCCATGTAGACAGGGCCTAAATAAAATGATGTATATGAGAGAAGAGAAGAGGAGTGGCTCTAACAAAGTAATGTGCATTTGCAGTTTTTAGGTTTGACTAGTCTTGTATAGTTCCAGGATATTTTTTTTCCCTTTCAAGTACGTTTCCTACCTTCTTTTTTTTTTTTTTTTTTTTGGTCAAGGGGTAAGAGAAGGGGGGGGGGGGGGGGGGGGGGGGGGGAGAGAGGATGATTAGTGGTGAAAGGCTTGTTGAAAGGAGTCTTTAGCAGGAATTTGGAGAGTGAGGTGGCTAAAAACGCCAGAGGAGGGAGGCTGTTCCAGGTGTAGGGGGAAAATGAATAAAGGAGCAGATGTGTGTGGGGAAAAAAGGAGATTCCTGTGAAAGGAGAGTAGCTGGCAGAGTACAGAGCACCAACACGGGTATAGGATAAAAGGCCAGCTGACATGTAGCCAGGGTAGCACTGTGCAGAACTTTGAAAGGAAGAACAAACAGTTTAAACTTGATACAGAATCAAACAAGTTAGTGGAAAGATTCAAGCAGCTTCAAATGGCAGACACAGAAAATTTTGGCTGCTGAGTGTTGAATGATTTGGAGAGACAAGAGATGAGTCTTGAGAAGAAATTAAAGTAATATGGAAGAGAGATAATGATGGTATGGATGAGAATTTTGGCAGAAGATATATATAAGGAAGGGGATTTGAGATGTAGAGTGAGCAAAGATGTGATTTTATGGGAGTCTTGATGTGACAAGAGGGGGGAAAAAAAGGGATGAGGGAAGAAGGAAACCCAAGATGTAAAAACTCCACCATCCTTCCAATTCCTCAAGGCAAGCTAACAGAGGTGGAGAAGAAAGGAAGATGTCATTTAGTTTGATGTGTTCGTTTAGCTTGAAGAAGTACCCAATATCCAGAAGATTATACGAGAGATGGGCAGTGATCTGAATCTGGACAGAATGGAAGAGAGCAGGAGGTAAAGAGAATGATTTGGGAAGGAAGGATGATCTTGTGGTTACAGCACTGGACAGATTCATGAGATCAAGGTTCACTTCCCAGCTGTGCCACAGACTTCCCTCATGACCTGGAGCAAGTCAGCTATTTTCTCTGTGCCATCTGTAAAATGGAAAAATACTTTCCTAATTCACAGGGGTGTTGTGCGGATAAATTAGCAAATGCTTGTCAGGTTCTCAGACACTAGGATGATGATCATAAGCATCCAAAAAGAATACTTGAATTCTGTGTACTGGCCACAGGTTTACTGGATTGCAGCATAGTACAGAACGAGACACAGAACTCAGCAGTACAAAGGTATGCACTTTCAGGAAACCAATTTTGGGAAATTAAATCTAATAAGACGTAATGGAAAGGAATATTAAAATTCACAAGGATAGAAGACTTGGAAAGCCTTACTTAAGGTGATGACAAACTGCAATTCCTCTGAAAACGAATGCCAGGGACATGAAACTATCAACATGACTTCACGGGGAAACTGAGCCGAACGTTATATTGTAATACCTGGATCTAAACTATATATGGAAGGCAAATTACATATTGCAGGGTATGTGCAGGACCAGATTTAGGGGCAGATGGACAAGGCGACTGCCTGGAATGCCAGGCTTCGGGGGGGCACCGCGCTCACAGATTTACAGATCCTAGTGTACACATTTATCATGCAAATCGTACATCAAAGTTGTGAAATGGGCTACAAATGCAATACGAAATAAGGTATTCAAAAGTTTAACAAATGGGGGGAGGGACGCAGAAGACTCTCCTTGCCTGGGGCACCATTTGGTCTAGGACCAGCCCTGGGTGTGCGGGTAAGGTGGGGCAGCACTATACCTAAAATTTCCATAGATTTCTGTTGAAAAGTGATTTGAAGGAAGAACACTTTGCAATAGAATCTGGGATACAAATTCTAAGTTATAAGAATACAAATATAGTAATGGAGAATATACAACCTGCCTCTGCCTCAGGACAGTGACAGCACCAAAAATATGCTAAAACAAGCAGCACAGGCGATTTCAACTATCCAAATAATATTAATGTTTCAAGCATTACACTGGGACACTTCAGAGAAACAATTTAACAACATAAATAATTGCTTCTTAGAACAGCTAGTCCTGAGTAGAGCTGGCTGAAACTCAGAATTTCCTGTTTGCTGGAAACCTACACTTCAAATTTTGTTTCTATTCAGATTTGGAACAAAAACTAAAAAAAAATTAAACTACTTGTGAAACAAAGTCTGAAAAAAAATCATTTTAAAAAGTTTTCATTTTGAAAACATTTGGAATTTCAGTTTGAAATAAAATGTTTGTTTTGCAATTAATATTTCATGACTGATCGATAGTAGTGCATGTATGAAAATTAAAATCAAATTTGAAAATGAAAATTGTTTCAAAACAAAATTTTTTCCAAAACAAAAGCTTTTCTAATTAATAAAAAATTTCAAAACACATGGTTACTGACATCTCCATAATTTTGCAAAATATTTCAGTGTCAACAGAACTGCATTTGCTAAAGGAAAGCTGTTTTGTAGAAAATTTTCCAACCAGCTGTAGTACTGGAGCAAACAACAGGAGTCACAAGTATGGTACCTGAACCGGTTCAAGCAGTAATTGGCAGTTGAACGACTAAGTAACAGTGACCAGGACATGATTAACTTCAGTAACCTTTTGGTACGATCCCTTCCATAAATTAGCACTGCGGCACTAAACTCTCTGAAGAAGGATTGTTTGTTTAAAAAATAAATACCCTGTTTTGAAAGAGCTTAAATAAAAGAGATAAAGGGTTAATATCCTTTTAGACTTAGCAGGGAGGAACTTACGCATACTGTATTACCGTCACAAAAAGCATGTATACTTCAACAAAAATAAAAGCAGGAATGCAACAAAAAGTGTAGTTAAAATGGTAAGGCACAAGAAGTTTATTCAAGTCAAAAAAGAATCCTTCAGAAAGTGGAAATCCCACCCAACTGAAGCCAATACAAGGAACAAAACTATATTAGGTAAAATGTAATATGGGAATTAAGCGTGCTAAGAAGTTTAGAACAAAGGCAGAGATATTAAAAAATATTTTTTTAAGTATATCAGAAGTAGGAACCCTGCAAGGGAGATTGTGGGTTCTCTAGGCTATCCAGTACTAAAAGGAGCAAATGAGCAGGATAAAGTAGATAGAGAATTTAAACAAATTCTCTGCATCAGTTTTCGCCAGAGGATGTTGGAGAGACACCAGTAAAAAGAGTACCTCTCAAGTAGGTACCATAACAATGAAGTCCTGTAAGACTGCAGTGTTCAAAGTAATGTTGAAACAAATTAATTTTAATTGCAAACGGACTGGCCCTGATAGTATTCATCCAAGTGTTCCAAAGGAATTTAAGAATGAAGTGGCAGATTACATATTTTGTTGGCAGCTCTATCATTAAAATTAGATACTACACGCAGCAAGGCTGCAGGGTAGGCACTGTTGTGGCTTTCTTTTTAAAAAAAGGTACTGGGGTGATCCTGGGATTTACAGACCAGTGAGCCTTCCTTCAATACAGTACCAGGTAAAATAGCTGAAGTATGTAGTTATAAAATACTCAGATGAACATGGTACCAGAGGCACAAACCAGCATGGCTTCTATAGAGGAAAATAACTCCTCCAATCTATTAGAATTCTTTGAGAGGAGTCAAGATAAAGAAGAACTGGTAGATAAAATTAATTTGATTTTCAAAAAAACTTTGGTAAAAATCCATCACGACAGGTTATTAAGGAAACTAGTCATTCAGGTGAGAGGTAAACATCTGTCAATAGATTAAGGCTAATTAAGAGGAAACAAAGAGCAGGAACAAATGGCCAGCTTTCAACAGGGTTAATAGGGAACCCCAAGAATGGATTCTTGGATCAGCGCTTAATATATTTTATGATTTGGAAAGGGGTATAAAAAGTGAGGTGGCAAAACGTGCTGGTGACACTATTTAGGTCAGTCAAGACACAGAGGATAGTGAAGAATTTCAGAAAGACCTAACAAAGCCAGGCAATTGGGCCACACAATGGTAAGCAACATTCAGCATATACAAGCACAAGGTAATGCAAACTGGCAGGAACAGTTTGAACTACTAATACACACGGATGGGTTCTTTATTAATCGTAGCCATTCAGGGGAAAGAGCCTAGTGTCCTTGTAGAAACCTTAGGAAAAACATCTGCTCAGTGTGCAATGGCGGTCAAAAAAGCAAACAGGTAAGTTAGCTTGTATTATACAGGGATAGAGAAAAGTACTGAACACACAATTCCCATTTATAAATAGGTAGTACACCCTCCCCTTGAATATTGTATTTCAGGGGTTCTCAAACTTCATTGCACTGTGGTCCCCTTTTGACAACAAATTTACTCCTGGTGGAATTCTGTGCCAACGCGTGTGCAGAGAATTCTTGTCCCTCGCATATTTCTTTGCTTTCCTGCAGAAAAATGACTTTCTGACAGGGAAGCTGCAAGAGCAGTCATGCACCACTCCTTAACTGTGCAGGTACATTGTTTCAGGCACCTGGAGCAGCCGGCAGAGAGGTAAATCACCTCAGGGTGGGGACATCCCAGCCAGTGGCTCCTACCCTGAGCCAGGATCAGCTGCTAGTCCTGGCTGGGCTGGAGGCAGGAGAGGATGGGATTTCCTCTTCTCTGCAAGAGTGGCTGTGTCAGACCCACCCCCAAAAACCTCCCACAGCTGCAGGAAGCTCAGCATACTCCCCTGCTTCCTGCCCTCATCGCTCCTCAGCTGTGGGAGGAGGGGTCACTCTACAGGGAGCTGCTCCCCCATCTGCCCAACCCCCGTGCCTCTGGACCTCCCATGCCCAGACACTCCAGCCAAGTATCACCTCATATCCCCAGAATCCCCCTAGTCCTCCAGACCCAAACCCCACCCCACTGAACCTCAACCCTTGCACCAGGAGCCCCCCTGCCTCCAGACCCCCAACCCTGCACCCAGACCACCCCCCACTGAGTTCCCTGCACTCAAACCCCCACCCTGACGAGCCACACCCCACTGCACCACTCTGAGCCCCCACATCCAGACCCCCATGCCACTGACCCCCAGCCCACCAAGCTCCACTCCCCAGCACACAGCCCCCCTGATGAGACCCCAGGCCCAGGCCCCTCCGCTGAGCCCCAACAACCTTCACCTGGAAGCCTCTGCAGAGTTCCATTGCCCCTGAACCTGGAAACCCCCAACGAACCTCTGTGCATCCAGATCCCCTCACTGAGCTGCCTGCACCCAGATTGTCCCACACATAATCCTCTCACCCCACACCTAGATCCCCCCATACTGAGCCCCTCTTGGATACTGCCTGGTTGAGCCTGCCTGCCGCACACCTGGTATGCCTGGTGCAGAGGGGCAGGGCCCCAGGGTGTTTCTGGGGCAGGCCCAGGCCTTGTGCTGTGTCAGGGTCGGGTGCAGCCTCACCACTCAGTCTGTGTCCCTGGGGTGAGGAGGCTGCAGGGTGATCTCCCACCTTCGTACAGCCAGTGACCTGTGCTCCCCACTGCCATGCTGGAACCTCTACATTTATTTATTGACAAATAAAACTTGCAGAATTTTAAAATTTTGTGCGCAGAATTTTTAATTTTTGGTGCAGAATGCCCTCAGGAGTAAATAAAAATTACTACATGACCCCAGGAAGGTGGACTGAAGCCTGAGCCTACCCAAGCCCCACTGCCACAGGCAGGGGGCCTGTAACCTGAGCCCCGCCACCCAGGTCTGAAGCCCTCAGGCTTCGGCCCTGGGCAGTGGGGCTCGGGCTTAGACTTGCTGGAGCCCAGGACTGAAATCAAATGCCAGCCCTGGTGACCCCATTAAAACAAGGTCACAACCCACTTTGGGGTCACAACCCACAGTTTGAGAACCGCCACTGTATTTGATTCTGGTCATTCCAGCTGAAAAAAAGGAAACAGCATAAACAGAAAAGCTCAACCACAAAATATTACAGACTTAGAAAGACACCTCTATGCAGTGTTAGTCTAAATTTACTTGTAATCCTAATTTTGTAACTATCTGAACCCTAATTATCTAAAACCTGGATTACCCGAAATCCAGAAATTCTCCTGAAATCAGAATTTCAATTATTTTCAAAAATTTGAATTGGTAGAAAGGAGATAAATAAGAGGTGACATAAATGTATATAAAATGTATGTACAGAGAAAGTCAGCTGAGTGCACCTATTTCCCTTTTTCATAATATAAGTACAAGGAGTTTCCCAATGAAATAAAAGACAATAGATTTCAAAGTGATCACAGGAAATATTTATTTTTACATAAGTACTCCACTTAGGAAGGAACAATCAGTTGCACGCATACAAAATGGGAAACGACTGCCTAGGAAGGAGTATTGTGGAAAGGGATCTGAGGGGCATAACAGATCATAAGCTAAATATAAGTCAACAGTATAACACTATTGCAAAAAAAGCAAACATCATTGTGGGATGTATTAGCAGGAATGTTGTAAGCAAGACACGAGTACTAATTCTTCCACTCTACTCTGCGCTGATTAGGCCTCAGCTGGAGTATTGGGTCCAGTTCTGGGTGCCACATTTCAGGAAAGAGGAGGACAAATTGGAGAAATTCCAGAGAAGAGCAACAAAAATGATTAAAGATCTAGAAAACATGACCTATGAGGAAAGATAGAAAAAAGGTTTGTTTAGTCTGGAGAAGAGAAGACTAAGAGGGGACATGATAACAGTTTTCAAGTACATAAAAGGTTGTTTCAAGGAATAGAAAGAAAAATTGTTCTTCTTAACCTCTGAGGATAGGACAAGCAGCAATGGGCTTAAATTGCAGCAAGGGAGGTTTAGGTTGGACATTAGGAAAAACTTCCTAAATATCAAGGTGGTTAAGCACTGGAATAAATTGCTCAGGGAGGTTGTGGAATCTCCATCATTGGAGATCTTTAAAAGCAGGTTAGACAAACACCTGTCAGGGATGGTCTTCTAGATAATACTTAGTCCTGCTATGAATGCAGGGGACTGGATTAGATGACCTCTCAAAGTCCCTTCCAGTCCTATGTTTCTATGATTCTGATAATACATTTTAACTTTTTAAACTCTCCTCTGCAAAGCCTTATTTAGGCAAAAATGTAACAGGATTAAAAATGGATTAGCTAGCTAGACAGTAGTGACCGGACATCGTCATCACCAACGAGGACAGGAAGAAGATCATCCTTGTGGACGTCATAGTGCCCTTTGAGAACAGAACCCTGGCCTTCCGTGATGCCCGAGCTTGAAAGGTGGAGAAATATGCCACTCTGGCCGATACCTTGAGAGCTAAGGATTACCAGGTTCAGACACAAGGGCTGATCATCGGAGCCCTGGGTGCATGGGACCCCAGTAATGAGCGAGCGTTAAAGAGAATGCGGAATCGGTCAGTGCTACGCTCGGCTGATGCGGCAACTCATGGTGTCGGACGCTATCAGGTGATCGAGGGACATCTACATAGAACACATCACTGGATATCGGCAATATCAGGAGGGATGAGCTGGAGTGCCGATGAGAAGCGCGGTGAGGAAAGTAACTGAAATACTTTCCTCATGGATTGTATTTTCCAAAAGGACAATCTACACTCATTCCTGTATTTGCTTTCTACAACCAACTCTCTGTATAACTTTTCATGAGTGATATACCCAAGTATTCAGATTCTAATATCTAAATTGTATTGTTTAAATATATTCATCTAAATTTGGGTTATTGCTGATTATGCACTAAATGTATCTTATGACTTTTTAAAACAAACTATACCCAGATGTACCGACACTCTTTTCTTAACCTGTGTAATATATAATTTTTTTTAACATTAGCTTTAATAAAATTTTTAAAGCTGCAGTTTCAATAACTAGGATGATGGGTACTAACTGCTTGGGATTGGGAAGAGACGCTTCTCTGCTTAGGGTGTGCCTACACTTGAAAATTAATTTGGATTAAGGTCGGGTGCGAATTTAAACTAAAATAGCTATTCCTGATTAACTCCACGTGTAGACAAGCAACGTTCGCGCTAAATGTTCTTTGTTCTGAGAGGGCAACAAGCTCCACTTAGCGCTACATTTTTTTCCTTACACTTTTTTCTTTTTTTAAAGTCTTCCTACACAATATAGCATTGAAAAGTGTACAATATTTTTTAAAGTGATGGTTCAGCAATACATAGGCATATGTGGGACACATAGGCAGACATACCTGTGGTTTGAGTACCTGTCAATTTTTAAGAATTTTGGAGTTAAAAACCATAGAAAGGAGTCCCTGCCTTCCCTCCCATGAGCCTCTACACCCACCACCTCCCAGGAGCCTCAGCCCTTCAGGAAGCCCCCCTACCGTTCCCTGCCAGGAGCCTCTCTCTGCTAGCTTGAGGCTTCCTTGGGGGAAGGGATTTAAGGTCTTCCCCTCTCTGCCCCATAGCCAGCCCTGCTCCTACCCCCCATCCCCAGAGGGGTAGAGAGGGAGTTGCCATCGCAGCCTAGAGAGCAGGAGCCCATAGGCCAGGCACCCCTGCCCTAGCAGCAACACAGGCTCCTCTTCCCCCCTGCCAGGCCAGAGACTCATTTCAGCACTGCCAGCCCTGGGATACTGCTGCCAGCACCATGATCCAGCTTCTCTGCAGCTGGCTCCATGTGCCCTGGGACAGGGCCATTAAAAGCCTCCCTGACCCCCCCACCCTACCTAAATGGCACTCTTGGCCCCTGCACTCTCCCCTTCCTCTCCCCCTCCCCCCGCCCGCCCCACTGGCTCGAGGCTTCCCACAGTGCCAAGAGGAGCTGCCACAGGTTCTGACAGGAGGGCCTGGCGGGTAGAGCGGGACCTACATGCTGGCCATGCTCCCTCCAGAGCCCCTGCCTCCTCCTGCTCTTATCTCTCCTCCCTGCTGGCTCAAGGCTTCCTGCTGGTCCTTGGCCACCAGAGGAGCTGCTGTTGATTCCAGCAGGTTGAGGGCCTGGATGCCAGCCATGCTCCCAGCCATGTGTGCATACAGCTTAAAAGGAACATTGTAGACATGCCTTTACTCAATGGAAAGGCTGTCAGGTTTCTCTTCTCACTGTATAACGAAAGAGGAAAAGCAACTGCCATCAAAAATTCATCATGGTTCACAGCCAGCTGGCCCCTCCCCGTCACAAAATCCCCAGAGCACTGGCTTACAGGCATCAGAAAGACTACAGTATTTTTGCTGTTTGCCTCTTTCCCACTCTCCGTTAAATCCTGACACACTGGTTTGCTATGGTCTACATTACAGACATATCAGTATAACTACGTCGCTCAGGAGTATGAACAATTCATACCTTTGAGTGATGATGTTATACCGACCTAACCCCCAGCGCTATGTCGACAGGAGAGCAGCTCCCGCTGACATCGTTAATGCCTCTCGGGGAGAAGGACTAACTACACTGATGGAAGAAGTTCACCCATCGGCATAGTAGCATCTTCACTAAAGTGCTACAGTGGCACAGCTGCACTGGGTGCATCTGTGCCACTGTACGTGAAGACAAGCTCTTAGTCTAGCTCTGCTAAGAAAATGTGTGTCAGAAGAGTGCTGATTTCTCTCCTTTGTCAACCAACCCTGGCATCCGAAGAAGTGAGGTTTTTACTCACGAAAGCTTATGCCCAAATAAATCTGTTAGTCTTTAAGGTGCCACCAGACTCTTTGTTGTTTTTGTAGATACAGACTAACACGGCTACCCCCTGATACTCAACCCTGGCATTGTTCAGTGGGATGGGATGGGTGTGTTACTGGTTCATAATGCAGGCCATCCGTTGCTCTTCCAAAACGTCTTCTAAAATCACATTAGAGACGCTAAAGGTGTATTAGATCCCAATTCTAGCCAATTTTCGTGCCATTCCAGGAACGTTCTCTACTATCTATGTTTTTCTAATGCTTTGTCAGGTCTAGATTAAAAAGTGTCCCAAGAGGGAGGCTTCCTCCATTTCACATGGGAGACCATCTCGCCGTCTCTAATACATTCGTCAGGAAGCTCTTCCCAGTATTCAGAATCAACTCACTCTTCCTTCATTTCATTCCATTACTTGTATGTTCAATTTCTCTACTTTCCTTGGTGCCTACATGTAAGAAGTATGTCCTCTGGCATAATCAATACATAGCTACCCTGTACATGTTTAGGTCTTTCAATCTTTCCTCATAAATTCAGTCTACTGATCCCTTTTTGTTCCATAAATTCCTCCTCATTTTTTAATCTTTTTGGTATTCAGGTGCTCAGAAATGAACACAATAATTCAAGTGCAGATACACAAAAGCCACAGAGGGAAGGGCTATTATCGTCCCTGCTGCATGATGCCTTCTGTAAATACAATCCAAAACTTCACTGGCTTTTTTGGGGCTTTCATGTTTTGAACACTCATGTGTAACTCTCACCTTTAGGTCTCCCTCAGCAACATTCAGTACTGGTAACCCCAAATATTCAAAACTTATGAGTGAGGGCCCCCCAAAAAATCATGGGATTGGCTTTAAAAAAAAATCACAACGTTTTACAAAATAATGCATTCTTTCTATTGCCTTCTGATTTTCAAATCTTTAGGATACACTTAGGTCATATTTTCAAACTGTCTCTAGGAGCTGGGTTTTTAAAATAAAACATCAACTATTGAGAGACTTGGGATAAAAAAAAGTTACAAGATTTAGCAATACCAATTCCCAAGTTTCGCCTTTTTATTGAATATCTGTGTTTTGGATTATTGATCCCTAGATACAATAGTCTGCATTTTCTAAATTGAATTTTTAATCAACATTTCTAATCTCTATCTAGGTCCTTCCTCTATTACTCACTCGCCATGGCCGGCATCTGCAATCCCTCTCAATTAATATTACCTATGAATTTCATTAATATATTGCTTATTCCCTCTTCTAGATTATTAGTGAAGTTAAGACAAGAACTAACCCAGATCCCTGTGGTATTCTACTAGACAGCCCCCTGCACAGCACACTGCTGTTTATGATTACCCTTTGTTTATAGCGTTTCAGCCAGTTTAATTCACATATCAATTTCAATTAATTATAAACAATATTCATGAGACATATCAAATGTTTTACTAAAAATCAAACATGTCACAGTAATGAAGTACTACACTTAATCTGTCCGGAATGATTGAGTTTTTAATAGAACATTGGATGAGAGCTGCTTCACTTGATTTTGAAACAGCAATATGAAATTAAAGAAAAAAATCAAACTGGTTTCTTGGCTAGAAAGACTTAAATCTAATGTATCTAAATGCCATTAATCTGCATTCTTTATTTGGTATTAAGCTGGGTGTTGTATTACCTTGCTTTTGAGTGTGGAGGAAGTGTAGTCTAGTGATTAGCACAGGAGACTAGGAGGAGAGAAGGCTCACAGGATCTATTCCTGACTTTGCTACTTACGTCCTGAATGACCTCGGAGAAGTTTTTTAACCTCTATGTTCCCCGGTGTTCCCCCCGGGAAAATGGAGCACCTTAAGCCTTGACTGGATTCCAAACTCCTACCTTGCTGCAGGACTTAAATACAAGCTGGTAGTGCACTATATGGTTAGCACTATGTGGTATTCGGCAGTACAGATGAGAATGAGCTGGCTTTTAACAGTATTTTACTGTGCTACAGGCTTGCAAAATCCACAGCTGTAGAACAATTAGGAATGCTGTTAAAACACAATCCAGTCTCACATGTGCTGCAAGATCAACCTATGTTCTAAATGTGCAGGGCACTACCATGCTGTAACCAAGTCCGGTGAGAGAATGTTAGTGATCCATGCATGCACAGCACTACAGTGGAACCCTCTTTGGCTTCATCAGCTCTTAACATTATTCTTCAAATTTCCATCTCCAACCCAACAGAGCATTATAAGTGGAGTTACTCAAGCAATAGGGAGTCTACCTGGCAAAAGATTATTTCCCTGCCTCCTTTCACCTCAAGACTAGCAACTGGACTTCTATTCCAGGGAGAACTGGAAATTGTTGGATATGGGGGTCCCTCAGGCTGGTCAAAGTTATGGTCTACTGCAGCCGCAGTATGACTGGAGATCAGTGAATCCCTATTACCCCTCTGTATAGGATAGTGGCAAATGCTACTCCCCTTCTTCCTCTGTTCAGGCTATTGGAACAGAACATTCAACATTTTGGGCATATCTTCATTGTAGAGTTTGCCTTGGTGACAGTTTACTGTGTCCTCACTCATGCCACGCTCCCCATGTGTGTCGCTAGGACTTCTGGGGGCACATCCCATGGTTCTTTGTACTCTGGTGAGCTGCGTCCCTCTATGACACGGGTTCCCAACCAGGGGTACGCGTTCCCTTAGGAGTACGTAGAGGTCTTCCGGGGGTAAATCAACTCAACCAGACAGTTGTCTCGTTTTACAACAGGCTACATAAAAAGCACCAGCAAAGTCAGTACAAACTAACATTTCATACAGACAATGACTTGTTTATATTGCTTTATATACTATACACTGAAATGTAAGTACAATATTTATATTCTTATTGATTTTATAACTATATGGTAAAAATGAGAAAGTAAGCAATTTTTCAGTAGTGTGCTGTGACACTTTTGTATTTTTGTCTGGTTTTGTAAGCAAGTAGTTTTTAAGTGAGGTGAAACTTGGGGGTACATAAGACAAATCAGACTCCAGAAAGGGGTACAGTAGTCTGGAAAGGTTGAGAGCCACTGGTCTAGGATTCTTTTCCAGTGAATTGTGGGAGAACTTGTCTGTTGTTCTGGGCACACAGGAGAAACTGTGGGAAGGGACTGGAGAGGACTATCAGCATTCAAGTGGTTTAACCTGTGTTCTCATTGCAAAGTGGACAGATTACTAGCCCGAGTGAAAGCAGCACCCAGGCTTTAGCCCCAGAGAAGCCAGCTACCCCAGGTTGAAAGTACCGCTAAATTTGGGTCGGAGGTTGTGTGTGTCAGGATGGGAGGACAGTTGGGACAACACCAGAGCAAGGGGCATGATTTAACCCAGGCTAAGTGATACTTTCACCCCTGCTTTTGGGGTAACTTAAAAGGACTTACCAGTATGCCGGAGTCTTGAGCAGGGCCATGGCCTCAACCGGAAGAGGCGGGCCTTTCAAGATTTAAAGACCCTGGGGCTCCGGCTGTGACTGGGAGCCCTGGGGCCTTTAAATCACCCCGGAGCTACCAGCTGCAGAGGCGTCTGGGAGCCCCGGGGCTCGGGGCGAATTAAAGGGCCTGGGGCTCCGGCCACCACGGAGATCCGGGCCCTTTAAATCACCGGAGTCTTGCTGTCATTACCCCTGCCACTGCAGGGAGCCCCGGGCCCTTTAAATCACCTCTGGAGCCCTGCTGCCGCTGGGGTAGCGGCAGCAGGGCTCCAACGGTGATTTAAAGGGCCTGGAGCTCCGGCAGCATGGCTCAGGTGGGGATTTAAAGGGCCCAGGGCTCCCCGCAGCGGCTGGAGCCCTGGGCCCTTTAAATCACTGACGGAGAAACTGGTCCAGTCCACCATGGCGTAGCGGCTCTTGCCGGTACGCCATACTGGACCGTACCGGCTTACTTTCACCTCTGCCCTAAAGACATACATCTAAGTCAGGAGTCCCCAATGCAGTGCCCATGGGTGCCCTGGCGCCCGCCAGGGCGTCTAAGTGCGCCCGCGTGCTGGCCGCCGGATGAGCACCCGCCGAAATGCCGCCGAGAAGCAGAAAATTGGTGGCATTTCGGCAGCGATGCCTCTAGATGACGCAGCTGGTCGGCGGCATTTTGGCGGCAACGCCTATTGATGTTGTTGCTTGTCGGCGGCATTTTGGCGGATGCTCGTCTGCCGCCACGGTCCTCCGTGGCTCGTCGTCTGGCACCGCCAGACAAAAAAGGTTGGGGACCACTGCCCTAAGTGATAAGCTGGCAATTGGTGCAGTCTAAGAGTATCAGAACAATTACCAGTAAATCAGTTTATAGTGAGTGCCTAGAGCAGTGAAGAAAGTCCATTAAAATGCACTGACTTTCACTCCACTTCACTAAAAGTAGGTTTCGCTGTACACAAGGCAAGTTACTAATATCATGGATATGGCAAAAGTGACAAGGGACTGAATTCTGTTGAGAGCCCTAAAACATAGTTCATGTCCTCCTTCTCTTCTTGTAGCGACTGTGATAACGCTTACCAGCTGCTAATAAACTCAAGCCATTTCCCTGTAACTATGGAAGATAGACAAGAAAAAGAAACTGACTCCAAACTTTTATTTTTGATGAAGTAAATTTAGACACTAATTAGACATAGCCCTTGGATTCCCATCAAGTTGTCAGTATGGCCCTCACTGTCGCAGGACGTGGGCACCCTAATGTATTGCATTCATTATTTTTGGGCAAAAGGTGCTCATGCCATTGTGGGCTGGGGATGAGATTTCAGGCCCCCGTATACGGCTTCTGTCAGCTGCCTGTTGGAATGCCCTTCTGTTAAAACAGCAGCTTGAGAGTACCCAAATTAAGTTCTCTGCTCCACTCTCCCCTCCGCAGACCAAACAGGATAGCTATTCACTTCCAGTGATACACCCTAAAATTTCCCATTGCCCACCTCTAATGACAGCTCTGGTCATTCTGATAAGCAGACCCTGGATAGCCCACTGGACTAGCATGCTACAGAATGATTTGTTTGTAATCAGATTGCTACAGCTTTCCACAACTACTGCACAGGGTCAATCAAACACTGTTTCGCTGGGCAGATTGTGCCTCTGGAAGCCCTTCCATGCCTGCTTCTGAAATGCCTGTGCAAAGCTGGCTGGGTTCAAGTCAACAACACTGTCCTATAACCCCAATGGGGGAGGGGGGCAAATGAGGGTCCTCTGGGCCCAATATCAATCGTATGCGAGGAGACTGTATAAATAGCTGGCGCGCACACTCTAGAGAAGCAGCGGGGGAGGGAGGGAGGGGAATCTGAAGTGTTGGGCCCCAGCTGTGAACTCCTCTTGTTTTTGTTTTAGGGTAATTAATGTTCCGTTGAATAGAGCCAGGCTATGGGCTCCTGTTTCTGTAGCTTTCAATTCTGAATCAGCAGCCTTATTGGACTGGGCTAAGAGTGGTGGGGGGAGGTTTGTATTTCCTGCCGTCCCGATTAAATGAGGTAATGTGAGACTGCTGGACTCCAAAGCTTGGACCGGAGGCGAGAGAGCAGGCTGGTGGGGCAGGAATTTCCCCGAAGCCTTGCGTACAGTGGGGATCTGTTCCCGAGAGAGACTCCGCTTGGAAAAATCCTTCTGAATAAGCTTTCTTTGCCCCTTTGTTTACCATCCACCAGCTTCTCTCTTATTTTGGGGGGTAAAAGGGACGGTAGGGTTTTTGCATGCTCTTGTGTGCTGCCAGGAAGGCAGCAGCCCACCTTCCAATCACACCTCCCTCTTCTTTCACCCCCCAACTCCTCCAGCTCCTAAATTAGATACATTCCCCCTGTGCTCCCAGACTCTCCATCTCCTCCTCCCCTGACAGAGCAATCATTTATCAAGTTGTTTCACGCGTTGTCGGGGAGGGGGGCCCCAAGGGATGGGAGTTTGTTTCGTCCCTTTGTTGGAGCTCCACAGGACCGTCCAGCTTAGTCTCCAACCAACTGCTGAGAGTTGCTGGACTCCAGGAGCAAATGTTAAAGGGGCTGCTGCCTTTCATCTATTTGCTGATCCTGCTGCCTTTTTATTTTATTCTGTAGCTTCTGGGAAGTTAAAGAACACACCCACCACTGTCATTCTGCATGGGTGTTTTTGAAGTAGCAGAGGTTTATTATTTTTCCACCAGTGGCTTCTCCTGTCACCCGCCCATTCAGGCTTTGGAAGTAGATTCACCTACTGGCCGTTTTCTCCTCCCCGACTGTCAGATTATTATAAGCCAGATTTGGTTAATGGGAGGTCCTGCTCTTACAACTCATCTTTTCCTTGTGCAGGCTTGAGTGTATGCAAATTTTCTTTAATCATGAAGGGGAGCGGAAGTTTGTGTGTGTGACAGTGTTAAAATATTATGGTCCCCTTTACAAAGACAGACTTTTGGCAGAGGAACTAAGCAACTATACTAAAGAAGAAAGGATTTCTATTTTGAGAGTTAAAACGATCTTGTGCTTCACACATGCAGGACTGGGAATCAGAAGATCTGCACTATAGTCTAAGCTTTTCCTAAGGACACATAGGAAGTCTGTGGCAGGTCACTTAACCTCTGCCTACTTCAGTTCCCCATCTGTAAAATGAGAATAACTATAGCAGAGATGTTGTACTGCTATATTCATTAATGTTTGTAAAGCTCTTTAAGACTCTTGGATGGAAGACACTGTAGAAATACAAAGTGTGTTAAAATCAGAGGTGGCCACATATAACCTGCAGTCCTAAAATGCAGTCCATGGTCATGCCCGTTTTTTTAACAACTGAATAAGAACAAAGATAATCAGTTGCTTTGTGAATCTCCCCAAAAATGCAGTTTCTCTATTTATCAACATAGATAGAATTATAATACTAGCAACCACTAGGGCTGCCTGCATTTATTTTTGAATATACTATACAAAAATTAGTTACAGCTTTCTGGTTTCTAGCAAGTTGCTGATCTTGCTGAGCAGGTTGTCTCCTAATTGTTCCCAACTTCTACTAGTCTGAAGAGTTTGGGCAGCAGACACTTTTTGAGAATGCCCATTCCCTATAATCTACCCAATTAGATGGGTTAAAGTTAGTATTTTGAAGCTATGGAGCTGTAGAAGTGTCATCTATTTTAAGCTATCATAGCATTCTCACGCACTCAATCAGTAAAAAATAGGTCCCCTTTGGTAGGAATTTCTCTTCTGGACCATAAAGTTGCATATTTTGTAATTTATGTACCTTTTTGTTGGCCAAAAAGTACAGCCAAACATGCATCAGATAAATGCGTAGTTAAAATCCACCACCAATGATAGTGTGTAGTTCTGCATAGTACTTAAAGTGATGCAGGATTTCTCCCCTATTCTCACTTTCCCTCAATCCTAGTAGTCTAAACAAATACCCACTGTTTTCCCTTTTTCCATTCCTTGCATCCTTGCCCAAAGTAGTTCACCACAACATTGCTCAACTGCAATTCACTGGGATTTTAAGTACTTTTGACTTATTGAATTACCCATCCACCTAGTCTTCCTTCAAACTCCTAAACAGATTAGTACATGCAACAAAACAAAACAAACAAACCAACCCACAATGTTTAAAGAAAATGTTATTTAAATTGTAAAGACAAGTGCTTGAAAAAGGAAATGTCAGATTTAAGTCTGCCTGTGCAACCTTAATTCTGACCCGCTGTGCATATGCATTTGATATAGTCTTTAGTTGCATGGTCACATACTTTTTCATAGGACCTCATTCAGTGCACAGGACGGATAGTGGTTACTGAATAAGGCAGCTGTTCAATATTTATTTTTATCCTCCTCATTCAGTGTGCCCTCAGGCCTTATTTACTGCATGTCATACAAACCCTGCTACTGAATGTAAAATTAATTGCCTCACAGGCTTTTCTATGGTGCTCATAACTGTAGTATCTTAAACAAACAAACATTAATTAATCCATCTCAACACCTCTGTGAGATGGTAATAATAATACTCTATTTTACAGATGGGAAACTGAGGCACAGGGAGATTAAGGCCAACATTTGCAAACATCTCCAGTATAGCTGATTGCACCCCAACTTGGGACACCTGGTTTTTCAGAGTTCTTGGCATCTTTCCAACACTTAATATGTTCAAAACATTGTAGACATCAATCAATCAATCCTCACATCACTCCAGGGTGGCAGATTGGTAAGTATCATGATCCTTATTTTAAAGATGGGGAAACAGAAAAAGACAACATGACTTGCTCAAGGCCATACAGTGAATCAGCGGCAGAGACTGAATTAGAACGCAAGACCTCATGACTCTCAAAACCTCAATGCTCATTCCTCCAGACTACAATTTCTTAGTTCCAAACGTGCATCTCTAGCTCCCATTGAGTCCAGTTACAGTGGTGAGTTTTCAGCATTTCTGAAAAGGTGTGTCAAGTTGGGAACCCAGAAAATAAGGAACACACAGTAAATGGGCGCTTGGGAAATTTTTGGTTTAAGTGACTTTGCCATGCAGGAGAACTTCTGATATGATCCTGGGCAGCATTCACCTGACAACCAAAAAAAGACCAATCTTGCTTTCCAAATGTTATATCCATACTGCACAATTTTGTTTTTTGCTTTCTAGATCTCAATCTCCGTTAACAGTGCAGGCGAGTCTCATCTTACGCTGGGGTTACGTTCCGCTGTCAGCGCGTAAAGCAAAAATCGCATATAGTCAAAATTACGTTGAGTGTAATGGTGGGCGGAATCGCCCGCACTAAAGGTACAGTATTTAAATTGTTATTTTTCTCTTTTTTTTTTTGCCGACCGCGCAAAGCTGAATTCGCGCATGTTAAATGTGCGTAAGATGAGACTCGCCTGTAGTATCATTTCTAGTAGTTCTGCTTGTTTCCTACACTCTAGGCCTCACGTATGTGTATGTGGCAAACTGGAAATTCTGCAGCAGGTTCATTATATTTAAAATGTACTTTTTAAAATAAAAACAAACTGCATAATTCACTCAATACAGTAGACCCTGTTTATTTTTTTATTTCAAAAATGTACAGAGTCCCCATATTTTCACTTTTCAATATATGAAAGATTTTTGTATTGACAACTCACAGCTGCATCATAAAAGCAAAGCTGCAGTTGTTTTTGCAGCTGAATAGAGGACAGTTTAGAATTTTGGGCCTCCTCAGGAGGCACTCTGGGATTGTGAGAGGAGCCAGTTAACTGCAAGTCTCTGCTAAAACCATCAGCAGTGAAATAGTTAACAATGTCAATATTTTAAATGTCATCTTCAAATTTCCAGCCCAGCAAACCACTGAAATGAATGGGGAAGTTCACAATCTCGGAGTTATTGTTTCAGGCAGTCTGCAGATTCAAGATGTCATGGCAGCTGTAACATTCAGTTCATATTTTCAAACTGTGCTTCAAACCCATAAGGGCTACAAAACTGGTCCAGATCACTCAGCTCCTCACCTGTTCATAAAACCTATATTCTCTTGTAGAACCTAGAGCATTTCCTCTCACCCCGCTCCAACAGCCCTCGTAGTCCCAAAACTAGGGGTGGGGAGGTTTCCTGCTCTTCTCTTTCGGTAAGAGCTGAGGGACAAGCACCTTCTCACTATTCCATCCTGCCATTTCTCCTCTAATCCTAAGTATCCTTTTCACTGCCACAAAAGTTGTCTAGTCCAACATTCAGATCTCCTGTTTATTAAGGGATATTTCACACATCCATTTCAACAAACAAACCATATTTTCCCTGATTTAAAACCAGAATTTGGAAGGGAGGGGCCTCTTCTTTACGTAGCTGGAGTACAGATTTGTTTTAATTATGTTAAAAGAATGTTGGTGTTGGAAAGGGAAGCATTAAGCTGAAATGCCAACGTTAATGGTGAGCTGTAAAGGAAAAGGAAATGTGTTTCTACCCTTTTTGCTTCTTTATTGTGTGTAAAGGGGGCCTGAAAGGTTCTTTAGCTTTGGTTTGTTTGGTGGAGGTAATAGAGGGGTTAATTTTACTACTTGGTGGGGGTGGGGGGTTTCTCCACTTTAGTCAGGTTTTTGTCTAACCTAGAAGTTTCTCTGAAGACCAGAGGACTGATAGGATAACCTCACAAATACCAAGAAAGTGAAACTTGCTTGAAAGGGAAATAAATTTCATTCAGACTGTTTAAAACTCCATTTGTTAATACCTACAAACTGAGAAACCCTCGGACCAGTTTCATCACTCCTGATATATCTGCGGTAAAAAAAAATCATCATTTTATTTGATTTTGTTAGGGGGGAAAGCCTCTCATGCCTTCTTTATATCAGAAAAGCAAAAAGGGTACAAACCCATATTTTCCCTTTAACATGTTACCCTTAAAGTGCCTCACACAACCTGAAGTCTGCCATCCTTACATATAAGATAGTCTTAAAGGACATGGTCATATTTATTTCTACATCATTCCTTTCTCATTCATTGTGCCTTTTGGATGGGGCACAGTAATGAAGTAGCAGTATATAGAGAACAAGATGGGGTCCTGAAGAGGTAGCTCCCATTTGCAATTACTACAGCGTAAGTCTAGAATAAATCCACTTGGGGTAACTGGACTTATTCCAAATTTACAGCTGTGTAAATGAGTGCAGCTTCAGGGGAACAGGGCAGCACCGAAGGACCTCTCCTACTTTCAAATGCACTGGTTTTTAAAAGCTGCTTCTGCTAATGCAGTTGTATCAGTCAGAATGGACACGGCATGCCTGTGTTTCCAGTTTTAAAAATCTGTCCTAGGGTTCATCTTCACTGCACCCTTAGCTCAGGAGAGCAGCCACACTGCAAAACAACTCAAGCTACACTGTGTGTCGTTAATACAATCACGGGAGTAGCTGTGCCTCCCCCACCCCCCTTCACTGCATTACTAGCTCAAGCGTCAGCAGCTCTTGACCTCCATGGACCAGCTAGCTCAAGTTTAAAGCACCACTTAACTCAAGCCAGAGATTTTTGTGTGTGCATGGGTGCTGGGTTAGGGACAACCCTCAAGTTATGCCTGGAGCTAACATTACAGTAAAGATGAACTCCAGTTCCGGAGAATAACTTGTAAACTGTTTTAACAAAGTTATGCATGTGTCTGCACTGTCTGGCACAACCATGTTAACACTTTCCCCTTTCCCTGCCCCCCCCCCCCCCAACCCAGGGATTGTTAAACATTAAGGCCTCGTTTTCACTGGGAAAACTACCCATTGCAGACAGTGGGTGCCAGGAATGGGTGCAACTGAACTGGTGCACACCACCTTGGCAAACATAGCCAAGGACAAGCCATGTTCAACGCCAATTAGAAACTGTGGTTAGCTGAGCATGCTAGCGCTAAACAGTACTTAGCACCAGCTGCACTCATTGTGGCGCCCACTGTCATCAACGGGCCGCTTTCCTAGTGTAGGCAAGATTTCCATGTAGCAAAAATAGCTTCTAACAAATGCTTTTTTTGATGGTATTCAGACATGTGATTTTTGCCACCAGCCACCACTGTACAGGTAAAAGTCATAGTGTAAGCAGACTAAGGCTATGTCTACACAAGCACTTTTGTCAGTAAAATTTTTGTCGGTCAGGGGTGTGAAAAAAAGCACACCACTGATCAACATAAGTTTCACCGACAAAAGTGCCGGTGTGGACAGTGCTATGTCGGCAGGAGATGCTCTGGCGGGAGGTAGTTTAATTATGCTGACAGGACAGCTCTCTCCCATCAGCATAGGGTGGCTGGCTACACGGGAGATCTTACAAGCGGCTCAGCTACGGCCACTGTAAAGTCTGTAATGTAGACATAGCTTAAATCACTGTTTCACAATTCATACCAGTGCAGCCTACCCTTGGCTTGAAAGTGGAATAAGCAGCACCAGTGTAAATCAGAGTGCATAGTGATTTTGCCTGTCCACACTAGGATTTTGCACAAACGCAGCTACCCTGATTACAGCAATTTGGGCATATCCTCAATGCAGACAAGGCCTTAGGCTTCATATCCTCACCAGCACAGAAGGACGAGGGGGGGGGGGGGGGGGCTTAGAAACATTAATGGCAATCTCAAACTGGCTATGCTCAAACAGCCAAACTATCACCACACCCCAGGGGCGTTTGCTTCAAAGCTGGTGACATTGAAATGCTAATCTGATTTTGCAAACCCATAAACAAAAACAAAAAAGGAGAGAAGTGGCTAAAGCCTTCCCCCTCCAAATCCCTCCCATTCTGGCATACAAAGCATGCTGTGGAGCAGGAGGACTGCCTCCATGAGCGCATCCAGAGCTCTAATACCGAAACTGCTGTCAGAGAAAAGCATTATGGTTAATTGCACACAAATGAGCATATCCACCATCCCACTAGAGAACCTCGCTACGTTTCTGGAATCTCCCCATGAAGCCAGAACACAGCTTTGTATTAAATTGGACCAAGCTAGGACGGCATTTGTCAGTACACATCACTCTTTTACAGCAAAAAGCACAGCACTAATTATTCTCAATACCAAAACTCAACTGGTTTTTGCCAGGAGCACCCAGTGAGTGTGAATCTAAAAACTCATTTTCAATATATTTCCCCCCCCCCCCCCCCCCCCAATGCTTCGCTTGGACAGAAAAAAAAGAGGTAGATAATTTACAAAATGGAAATCCCGCTTCTGATTTGCTAGAGGATTGAGAGAAAAAGGAAGATAATTTTGTGGAAATTTGAAGGAAGGGTCAATGTGGTGAGGAAAACAAGTATATCCATTATCAGAGGGGTAGCATATCCATAACTTACCTTATGAATGAAGATCTTACCTATCTCATCAGGCACTACATTTAAGGGTTGTTTTCTCCCCTCCTTTCATTTATTTCTCTCTCTTTTAAAAAGCCTTCTACCCCCATCCCAACCTAATAATGACCTTAGATAGTGGGGGCCACCACTTTCGAATTCTCTACGCTGGGCAGAGAACTCTAAATGTCAATTGTTATCTGGAAATTTGCCCACTATTTTGCCAGCAGTCTGCTGCCCTGTTTTCAGGGACATTTCCAGCTTCTCACCATGTGTGGAACCAGTTGGGAACAAGATTTAAAGACAAACAAACCAGCCAGCCCAAACACCTATTTCCCAATAGTCTGCCAGACTCTCACATTACTACTGCCACCAGTCTTCTAGCAAAAGGAAGACTAGTCTAGTAACTAGGTACTTGGTTCAGAGTAACAGCCGTGTTAGTCTGTATCCGCAAAAAGAAGAACAGGAGTACTTGTGGCACCTTAGAGACTAACAAATGTATTAGAGCATAAGCTTTCGTGGACTACAGCCCACTTCTTCGGATGCATATGCATATGCATAGTCCACGAAAGCTTATGCTCTAATAAATTTGTTAGTCTCTAAGGTGCCACAAGTACTCCTGTTCTTCTTTTTGTAGGTACTTGGTGTTTAGGAGGTTGAGAGTGATGGAAAGCATTGGAGAAAGTTATGATGGCCTCCTACACTATATGTTTCATACTGCTAGGTAGGAACTTGCTCTAGCAAGCTGTCAATAAGAGATAAGCAAAAGCAGCACTGCTGTCTGGGCAGCAAAAATGTGATATTACACATCACTGCTCGATTATCACGGATGGGGAGTTGGAGATTCTGAATTATGGAGCAAATCTGTTTTCATGAAAATTACTGTCTCCCTGTCTTATACAGAAAGGTGGCTACGTACAGGATGATGTGGGGTTCCAGTCTGACCATGCTTCTCCTTAAACACCCTTCCCACATTTATTCCACACACTTACAGCATTATCTGAAAATTGCATGCCCTGATTTGGCTCCTTGAGCAATATCCTGCCGCACTTACACTACTGCTTAGGGTTACCATATCTGAACTTTCAAAAAAAAGAGGTTTCAGAGTAGCAGCCGTGTTAGTCTGTATCCGCAAAAAGAACAGGAGTACTTGTGGCACCTTAGAGACTAACAAATTTATTAGAGCATAAGCTTTTGTGGACTACAGCCCACTTCTTTGGATGCATACAGAGTGGAATAAATATTGAGGACCAATTAATTGGTCTCTCAGAATTGGTAAGACAACTCCCACCTGTTTATGCTCTCTGTATGTGTGTGTGTGTGTATATATATATATATATACATATATATATATCCTCAATATTTATTCCACTCTGTATGCATCCGAAGAAGTGGGCTGTAGTCCACGAAAGCTTATGCTCTAATAAATTTGTTAGTCTCTAAGGTGCCACAAGTACTCCTGTTCTTTTTGCAAAAAAAAGAGGACACTCCATTGGGGGTAGCCCTGCCCCCTAGCCACTCCCTCCCACTTCCCGCCCCCCCCCAGAACTCCCGACCCATCTAACCCCCCTGCTCTCTGTCCTTGACTGTCCCAACCCCTCTCCACATCCCTGCCCCCCTGACAGCCCCCCCAGAACCTCTGACCCATCTAACCCCCCCCTGCTCCCTGTCCCTGACTGTCACAACCCCTCTCCACACCCCTGCCCTCCTGACAGCCCACCCTGAACTCCCAACCCATCCAACCCCCCCCCCCCGCTCCCTGTCCCCTGACTGCCCCCCTTCTCCAACTCCCCGGCCCCCTTACTGTGCCACTCGACTTAGAGCAGGTGTCTGGCTCCGCGCCCCAAGGAGCGCCCCGCCCCGCCTGGCCCGAGCGCTGCCGAGCGGCCTGCTGAGGTTGTGGAGGAGGGGGAAAGTGGGGGAGGGACTCTGGCTGCCGCTGGCTGCCGCTGCCAGCCCCGCCACTGCGTTCCCTCACAGGCGCACAGCCCCGCCCCCCAGCACTGCCAGGCAGCGTGCTAAGGCTGCAGGGGATGGAGGGAGCTGGGAAGGGGCTTTGGCTGCTGAGGCCCCAATGCGAGCGGCGCTCGGCCGCCCTGTCAGCTGCTTTGCGGTCGATAAATAGCCGACCGGGGGGAAATCCCGGACATTTTTAGATTTTTAGAAATCCCCCCTGGACGGCTATTTAAAGAGCAAAAAGCCGGACATGTCCAGGGAAACACGGACGTATGGTAGCCCTAACTACTGCTGGTGTGTACACAACTAACTACTGAAACAGCCAGGCCCAAGGGAGTGACTGGTATAGCAGGATACTGGCTTGACAGAGGATCATTCTAACCACGTTCATGCTAAAGAAAAGAAAAGAACTGCTGGTATCTTTGGGTTTTTGTGGTGGCAGGGTTTGGAGGAAGACTGCTCACGGGGCTCCAGGAAGCATGTTTCAGCCCTACTTGATAGTAGTTTCAGGAAAGGTCCACCCAAGTCTTTTCATTCCTACTTACGGATATGAATCCACCAGCTCATTCACCATCCACAAACTCCTAGACAAGAGATGCAATTGTGAACTCGGGGGAATTCCCGAGATAGTTTTCAAACAAGATTTTAAGTATGGCCGTCCCAAAGCATAGTGATCAGGATGACAACTCCCATTAAGATATCAAAGACTGACTGAATTTGAGGGCATTTGTCATTGCCTGAGGTCTAGTTCCTGAAGCTGAATGTATATACACAACTCTCCTGACTGGCCATTTCGTTCATAAAGGATACAACATCTTGGGGTCTGTAGCATCATCCACATCCCACAATAACCCCCCTCTGCCCACACCCCCAAATTCTACGGCTCTGCCTGTAGCCCTCTCCATTTCACACAAGAGCACCCCAGACATGCAGGGCAGTGAAGGGTTAATTCAATTAGTTCTGTGTGTGCTCAAAGAATTAGAAGCAACTTCATTTAATTATTAAGTAGCCAATCAGGTAATCTCTGTATCTGATTAGCAGGCTAATGAAATAATGTCTTCCAGTTCAAAGCTGTCATTCCAATCAGGAGACGGCCCTTCAGCTAGAAGGAAAAGCTGGCAGGGTTTCCATGGACTCATGCTTTGGATTTTGGATAGGGGTAGGGAAAGGAATCCTTTTTCAACCCCCTGTTCAAATCTCTTTGCCTTTCCTGCCTTTCTACAGAGTGGTGCAGCTTCCCTTTCCAGAAAGGCAAGTATGTTCATTTCAAAACTGGCCTCCTTTACACTCAGAGGAAGCTTCCAGTACCACCATAGCACGCTCGCTTCCCCGCACCTCCACAGTGAAGTCCGGCAACACTCATGCGGATCTGGAATCAGCAATGGTCTTGAAGCAGAGCTCCAACTGCATAAGAGAGTTTCTATACTGCCTAGGCACTGCCAGTGGAGAGATCTGCTAAGTATGTGGGGCATGACTGGCTATAGTCCACATGGGAAAAGAGTCACACAGCAAAGCCATTAGAGCACTAAGAGAAGCCAGAAAATCTCCTCCCTCCCCCACCCTACTCTGCTCCGATGTCACATGCAGTTATTTCCAGCCTGGGGGAAAGTGCAAGGCGGCAGCTGTCACACCGAGGCAAGGACTTGCCCCTTATAAACAGAGATTTCAGAACTAAATGACCCATTACAATTAACACAGCTGCAAGAACTGGGACACTTCCACACAGCATAATGGAGAGTTTGGGGGTGGGGAGGAAGGAGAAAAGAGAGCTAGGATCACTGCTCCAAGCCCTGGCTGTCCCAGTTCACCACTTCTGAAGTATTAGCTCAGGGGTTTTCCTCCTAAAATTGCTGCTATCCAGCATTCTCTTCTACTCCTACTTTCAGATACCAGAAGTCCTAGCAGCATAAGCACCCCCCAGTGACCCAAGGTTAGTGACACAGTTCAAGCTCACCTTCTGGATGGCCCTCTGTTGACACCAGCATCCAGTTTAGACATTCCAACTCCCAGAAGGATATATTGTTTACAGCTAGAGAGTCAGCTTTCTATGTGAAACCTCCATTATATCACATTTTACTCATCCCTTCCCTGAGCACATTACTCAGACAAAATCTAGCACTGGGAGGATGTACATCCTCCTTCCTCTTCAATGACTACAGTCTTTCCAGATGAAGTGGACAGGTTAGATCAAGAAATCCAGGCATGGGGAACAGGAAAGTGTCTATTCAATCAGTGACATCATAACGGCATTTCTCCTGATTGGCTAGAAGGAGGCTTATCCAATACACCTGTCAAGCATGTCACCTAACAATTCAAGGAGCAACTTTTCAGAGGAAAAAAATACACTTTATAATTATTGCTTAGCAATATAGTCCTGCATACTCAAGATTCACATGGCATAGTAGTTCCTGCTATGTAAGCTATAATTATAAAGTGTAGTGTTTCCTCTGAGAAGTAACTATAAATGGCATATGGAGGTCCATGTTTATCTTTAAGATTTCAGATTAAATCTCATCAGTTTACAAATAGAACTGGAAAGAGGCTTTTCCTAACTGTAAGCCATGGGATCTGAAAGTCAAGTTGGGTTCTTTCTGGCTCCTACATCACTAGTGAAACAGATTCTATAACTGAAACTTATTTAGTGAATAACAAGCTGGAAAAGAACCTAGTTCACTCTCCCATAGCTATCCTGGCTCTCAAGGTCTAAGAAAGAGGTAACATAACTTATACTGTATTTGTCATTACAGTCAGCAAATATTCTGAATACACACAAGGGAGCAAAGAGATTAACTAAGAAAATGTCGTTGTTACAGTCATATTTCTGGCCACACTGAGCAAGTTCTCCCAGCCTATTAATTCAAGACACTTCTGAAGAAGTGCACAACCTAGTCATGACTAATACCAGGCCAGCGCGATTTCAACATTTGTTAACTAAGCAGTAAAAGGATACAATCCAGCCAGATTTAAACACAAGCAAAGCAGGTAGCAGGCCACCTGGGGACCAACATTCCAAAGCTCTGCAATGCACATTCAGATCCCCTCTCTCTCTCTCTAGCAGTGGAACCAGATCAGGGAGGCAAATCACAACCTGATCTCCATGTCTGGCAGTTTGCCTCTACCTAAACAAATTCTAAGGCCAGCTACAGATACAGTAGTAAAAAGCTCTCCACCACTGAGAAACAATAGAGGACAGACACCCATCCATGCTTCAAAAGGGGCACCCCCCAATAGAAGGCCACTTTTCAGAGCAACCATTAACAGAAGTTTCACAAAATGAGTGTAAGTCTGGGCATCTGGCAATCTTGATACCTACCACAACCAGTCTGTTCACCTGAGGAGACCCTCTGCTCCCTCCCAAGTACACACTGTCACTGCAGGACATCAGGCATCCAGTTGGGATCTGCTCCATTCTCACCCTCCTCAAAGAGCAGCTCCATCACAGAACAGGATAAATTTGGACTGCCAGCTGCAGTTAATCATAATGGAGAGTTGTGTTTGGTTTCTCCACCTTCCCCCAAACTATTTCCAGTTTAAGAACATTCTGCGATACCCTGTTTGAAAAAGAAAAAAGTCCAATGGTCTCCCTATTACACTCTGGCCCCCTATATCTGGTTGAGATCCCACAAATCATGGAAAGATAATCCATTGCAGTACTAATGCACTACTGCAGCTGTCCATGGAGAAAATCCCCTTTCAACCAAGAAACCCTCAAGCTCTTTGATCCTCTCCAACACACAATTATCTTAAAGGCAAAATGGTCCCCTATGCCCTAACACTATGTACTGGGCTGAAAGAAAAGAAAGCAAGAATGCTATACCAGGTTTATTCTACATGGCTGCCCTGTCCTACAAGGCAATGCAATTCACAGACTTTCAGCAGTGACACGGAACCTTGATGTTCGGTACCTGGACTCAGTGTGATCACAGCCTCCAAGACCATTTAGAAGTCACAACAGTTGAGGGGAGTTATTTCAACAGGACAACTCAGACTACTGAAATTGCTGATCTTGCTGATTTTTTTTTTAAACCGAGTTTACTTTTCACAATTTATGTTTGATCTGTGCAATGCTGCCATCTCAGACCGTGAAATTAAACCAGTCAATTTCACTTTGTGTTTGGGGTCAGGACTGGAGGGGAGGGTTTAAAGAGGACCTTTACAAGAGTATGTCCTGATTAGTAAAAGTTCTTTATAAAATATGTTTTAGGGGCTTTTCTTCTCCTGTTTAGATTAAGAAGGGTCTTTTAGATACGCCTGTGCTTCCCACCGACTGTGCTCAAGCTCATCACTTCTCTCCCTGCGCGCACGTTGGCATACCTAGCCTCTCGCTACCTGTTCAGTTTCAATTCTCCTACTGCTGCATTTTCTGTTAAACACCCTCTTGCAGGACATGCACTAACAACACCCTGAAACTGATTATATGCTAAGTGCCTTCAAACAGGGAATATACTAAGTGGAAGAAAAAAAAAAAAGTTGTTTCTAATCTCTTCCAGCTATAGTAAACTTAGGGGTTACCCATAACAATACTAAGTCTAAAATTCTCAGATGGAAATGCAGTTTTCAAGTTTACTGTAAATACCTTTAGTATAGCACTCCCTGCTTTTGTTTTTGGAAGTGTCATTAAGCAATTTACATTTTGGGCCCAAAATTCATTGATGAACATGTTAAATAACCTCAGCAAGGGTTTTTATGTAGCTTGAACCGTTTCAGCATACAAGAAGAGGGTGCTGTGTTATTTACTCTTCTCCAACTCCCTTCCCCCATTCTAATCTTTGACTAGCTCCATTTAGGATTCAAGCACTTAGGCTCTTAAACTTGATTTTCACCTCTCTCTCCCTCCCCCATCCCCTCCCTCCCTGCAAAAGACCTGTGTGGTTTGACTCATGGATAAGTAAAATCTGTACCCTGTGCTCTTGAGTGCACAGGGTTCACCTGTGGTGAAAATTCTAAGTTTTTTTGTGTGTTTTTTTTTTTTTTTTTAAACAGATGCTCCCTGTTTTGGTGGTGTGAAGCTATTCCTCCTCTCCTGCTCCTAGTGTGGACAGAGTACCAACTGGAGGAGGAGCCATAGCACAAACTGTTCCACCAATGAGGAGATAAATGCAGGCAAAGACCATCAAATCTTAAGGCTCCTATTATATCATGAATCCCAGCATCAAGAGCACTGCTTCACAGCTGATGTTAAAGCGCTGCCACAGCAGCGCTCTAACGTGGCTTGTGTAGTTGCGGCTCCAGCACTGGGAGAGAGCTCTCCCAGCGCTGTAAAAAAAACAAACCACCTCCATGAGGGGTGTAGCTAACAGCGCTGGGAGCATGGCTCCCAGTGCTGGTGCACGGTCTACACTACCACGTTACAGCGCTGAAACTTGCATCGCTCGGGGGGAGGTGGGGGGGATTCCATACCCCTCAACGAAGAAAGTTTCAGTGCTGTAAGTGGCAGTGTAGACAAGACTTACTTTTTACAGCGCCTCAGATACCACACAAGGCCTTGTCTATACTAAACAATGCACCAAACAGATTTTTAAAACATCAGTAAGTTACTGACATAAGTTAAATTGGTTTAACCCTTGCTTATATTGATTTAGGTGTATCATAGGGTATGTCTACGCTGGCAGAGTTACAGCACCGGCAGTTACAGCGCCGCTCAGAGAGTGCTGAAGGGAAACCGCTGTTGTATGTTCACACTATCAGCTGCCTGCACAATAGCGTGTTCACACTTGCGGCACTTGCAATGGTATTCGGAGCAGTGCATTCTGGGCAGCTATCCCACAGAGCATCTCTTCCTCTTCTGCCGCTAAGAGCTGTGGGAAGGCAGAGGGGGTTGCGGGGCATCCTCGGTCCTGACCCAATGCCCTGTGATGCATTGCTTTGCATCCCAGCAATCCTTGTGCTTCCGTCCGCATTTGGCAGTTTGTGTATTGCGTGCTCCGCTCTGCCTCTTCAGTCTGCAGGAATGGATCCCGCACTGTTGACCAATATGCTGCTCAATCTCACCGACACGTCACAAGTGGCAGTGGAGTTATTCCTTAAACTAAAAAGGCAAGAGCAGTTCGACATTGATCTCACCACACGTAGTAGCTACAACACGAGAATGTGTGTGACATTCACAAAGGTGCTGACCACAGTGGAACACCGCTTCTGGGCTCGGGAAACAAGCACTGAGTGGTGGGATCACATCATCATGCACGTCTGGGATGATGAGCAGTGGCTGCAGAACTTTCGAGGATGAGGAAAGCCACATTCATGGGACTGTGTGATGAGTTCGCCCCAGCCCTGCAGCGCGAGGACACGAGAATGAGAGCTGCCCTGCAGGTGGAGAAGCACGTGGCGATTGCACTGTGGAACTGGCTACTCCAGACTGCTACCGATCGGTTGCTAAGCAGTTCGGAGTGGGAAAGCCGACCATTAGACTCATGTTGATGGAAGTGTGCAGGGCCATTAATCGCATCCTGTTCCGAAAGACAGTGACTCTGGGCAATGTGCGTGAGATTGTGGATGGCTTTGCACAAATGGGCTTCCCTCACTGCAGAGGATGATAGATAGCACGCATATTCCAATTCTGGCACCAGACCACCTAGCCACGGAGTACATTAATCGGAAGGGGTATTTCTCAATGGTTCTTCAGGCATTTGTGGATCACTGTGGGCATTTCACGGACATTAACGCAGGCTGGTCTGGAAAGATGCATGACGCACGTGTGTTTCGGAACACTGGCCTGTTCAGGAAGCTGCAAGCAGGGACTTTCTTTCAGGACTAGAAGATCACCGTAGGGGAAGTCAAAATGCCCATTGTGATCCTGGGAGACCCTGCCTACCTCTTAATGCAGTGGCTGATGAAGCCATACATGGGGCAACTTGACAGCAGCAAGGAGTGGTTCAACAACGGGCTGAGCAAGAGCAGAATGACTGTTGAGTGTGTTTTGGGCTGTTTAAAGGCCCGCTGGCGCTGCCTATATGGGAGGCTGGACCTGGCCGATGACAATATTCCTATGCTTATAGCCGCGTGCTGTACTTGTATTTGTGAAGGAAGGGTGAAAGCTTCACTCAGGACTGGACTGATGAGGCTCAGCGCCTGGAGGCTGAATTTGAACAGCCAGAGACCAGGGCTATTAGAGGGGCGCAGTGTGGGGCCATAAGGATCAGGGATGCCTTGAGGCAGCAATTTGAAGCTGAAAGCCACTAATATTTGTTGCTATGCTCAGGAGCGCAGTACTTGTAATGCTAGGAGATGACTGTGATTGGTGCAGATGATGCCCTGTGAAGATTTAAGAAAATTGCCTGTTGCTTTGCAGTGCTCTGTTTGCTTTCAATTAATAGAATAAAGATTGCTTTCAAACCAAAACAATTATTTTATTAAAAAACAACAACGGGAGGAGAGAGACAAACAAAAACAACACATCAGCACGAAGGGGGGATGGGGGAAGGGAGGGTCCCAGGTGGAGGTGGGGTCCTAGGACGGTTAAAGATTTGTGTATGTCCAGGTATCATATCCAACCTTCTCCTTTGGAGTACAATGCAGCGGGTACTGTACTTCAGCAGGGCTAAACTGCAGAGGGATGGGTGTTGAGTGCAGTGGGTAATGGGAGTCCGCAGGGCTGGACTGTGACGGGGGGAGGAGTGGAATGCAGCAGGTACAGACTGGAGCCAGGAGGTTGATAAGAGTGTGTTAGTGGTGTCCGGGTGTAGGGGAAAGAGTTTTGCAACAGCGGCTGCAGGGGAGGGCGGGCATGGAGCTGCTCAGTTTGCAGTGCTAGTAGCGCCTGGAGCGTGTCCACTTGGTGCACCATAATGTTTAAGAGCTCCTCTGTGGCTTCATTCTGGTACACTGCGTTCTCCTTTCGATCCCTCTTCTCGCTGTCCCGCCACTTCTTCAATTCTTGTTTTTCAGCTGCGGAGTGCATCATGACATCACACTGAAAGTCCTCTTTAGTTTTTCGTGGCCCCTTTCTAATTCTGCGCAGCTGTTCAGCTGATGATAACAAAGAGGGAGGCTGGGCTCCCAAGGTCATCTCTGTGAAGCCAAAACGCAACATTTTACAGAAGCAGTATTGTTTGCAACACACAGACCACTGATTCAGTGATTTAAAACACAGCCACTATTCACATACCTGTCACTAAGTGGCTGACCCCAGGCAAGCACACGAGCTTAAGACCCCCAAAATGGTGAGTAACAGCAGCGGTAGGGGAAATCAATGTTCCAGGACCGTACTGAATACTGGGCATGTCTCTCTTGGGGAGAGCCAGCACTGTCGGGGGGGAACGGGAGGAGACACTTTATAATCATTACTGTCCCCACATTTTCCACAGGCTGTGTTCGTTATGGAAGATATGTTGCTGCTGAGGGTGAGCAGGGAATCAAGGGAGGTTCTTCTCCAAGACTGCGGCTTCTGCCCTGGCCCTTATGCGGCTCACCTGTGTCCTCCCCCCACCAGTGATGGCAGAGTGGCATGGGAAAGTTACCCTTAATGGGACAAGAAACAAAGCAGCTCTGCCAAAGAACCTGTGGCAACGGATTGCCCAGTATCTCCATGAGAGTTTCGTGGAAATCTCGGAGGCAGATTCCCATGAAGTGAGGGAGTCAATCAACACTCCGTTCCGCCGCTCAGACTAGGCATGTGGTGGTACGGGCATCATATACACACAAGCCTGCTTTCTGCAACCCTCCTGCCCCCAACAACTCACTTCAGCGATTCCCAAAATCCAAGCCACTTACCAGAGGCCTTCTCTCTGTGTTTGCGCTTCACAAAGCTCCAATAGCTGTGACTGGCTAGGCTCCTCTGGGGTAGAGAAGAGCTCCTGGCTGCATACATCTCTGACCTCAGAGTCATCCTCTGCCTCTGGATGCCCCTCCCCGTCCACATTCTCGTTCAAGATTTCCTCCTCCTGGTTCGGTCCACTCTCGACTGGCATACAAGCCACTGAAGTATCCACAGTGGCCTTTGCAGTGGAGGTGGGGTCTCCACTGAGTATTACGTCCAGCTCTTTGTAGAACCGGCAGTTCGTGGCACAGCACCGGAGCAGCGGTTTGCCTCCCGTGACTTGTGGTAGGTGTTCCACAGCTCCTTCACTTTGACTCTGCACTGCAGTGTGCCCCGGTCATGGCCACTTTCTGTCATGCATCGTGAAATCTGTCCGTAGGTATCATAATTCCTACGGCTGGAGCACAGCTGGGACTGGACAGCCTCCTTTCCCCAAATGCTGGTGAGGTCCAGCAGCTCGGCATTGCTCCAAGCAGGGGATCGCCTGGTGCGTGGAGCAGACATTGTCACCTGGAAAGATGCGCTCAGACCACTTCACGCATCACCAAGCAAACAGGAAGGGGACTTTCAAAATTCCCAAGGAATTTAAGGGGTGGGGCTCATGATTGATCACCTGAGGGCAGAGAACAGACATTGTAGGACACCAATCGCAGCGCTGTAATCAACCAGGGTGTCTACACTGGCACTGCGATGTTGTAGCCCTGGCGCAGAAAGATATACCCCCCCCCCATCGGGGTGGTTTTTTTATAGTGCTGCAACTGCACAGTTTCTGCACACTAAGTGGCTTGGCAGTGTGTACACCCCAGGAGTTACAACACAGAAAGCTGCTTTACTGTGCAGATACTTGCCAGTGTAGACAAGGCCTAGCAGAGGTTTGCACTGATTAACTGGATTGATTTTTTAATTGATCTAGTTAAACTGGTGCTCTTTTCTAGAATAGATAAGGTCTAAGAGACATTACCGCCCTCATATTTCAACTCTCCCTGCAGTAACCTTTAAAACCAAATGTGTTAATTTTATGTACCAGGACCAACATCTCCAGCCAGCTTCAGCATTCCCATTCTTGTTGATATTTCACAGCTATATTTTCAATGGAAAAGCTGCATTTTAGCTAAGAGTTTATAAAGTAAAAAACGTTCATAAAGAAATACAACCGCCTTTAAAAGGACAAGCTACTCAGGGTCAGTTTGCAGCGACAATCACAAAGTAAAGTCCTTGGATGTCGTTTGTGTGTTGTGCCCAGTTCAATTAAGTCAATCTTCGAAGGAGAAAAGCGCAAAACAAGCATGAAACCAAATGGAAAATTTGTGTTCCAGCAACTTTGGCAACAAACAAAATGCCCTAAAATCCATTTTCCTTATCAAGTGTTTTATCTGTTTATTTAAACAAAGGACTGCAGAGCACTTCTAATTACAGGAATGTCCCACCTAAGAGAATCTGCTAACACAGCCTTCCAAGAAACCAAGAGAAAAGGAGGACACAATAGAAAGGAGACTTGCTAAAGGGAATAGATCTGTTAAATTAACACATTTTCTGTCAACCAAATCAGCTGCCCCTAGTGCTATTGTTGCTGAAACAATGGAGACCCCAGGAATGGGCACCCATTAAAAAGAACAAGCCTGCTGAAAGGATACACTCTCTGAGGCAGAGAGCTTGTGTTTAAAAGAATTCGCTACTGTAAGGAAGGAGGAATCACTAGGCTGCATTGTTCTCACAATCACAGCAGATGCTATTGCTTATAGTGACAAGGGAAAAATTAATTTTCATAAACATCTGCAATAAGCTTTCAAGCAATAAACCTTTAATTTGGTTACTTTTAACTCCTTAACAATCATCATTTCCCTCCAGCCCTTTTATTGAGGAAGTTTTTCTTCAAATAGTCTCCAAAAGCATCCATAGACATTATAAAGGTTAATTCTTCACCCATCATGCAGGCACTTAACAGATGCCAGGGGCAGAATGGCACAGCAATAGACAGTGCTATGTGGGGAAAGAAAAAGCCCAGAGATCTACACATAACTTTGCACCACTTTAAAGGTATTGTTTTATTATTATTTACAGGTGCCAACTACTGTGTGCACACTCAAACCACTGAAAACCTGGCTTATGGGTTTGCACCAATTTAACCAAACTGGTTTAAGCAAGCTGGTGCAAGCTTGTGTATAGACAAATCCTCACAGGTGCAAGCAAACTGATATGTCATGTTTGAACTGTTATACACAGAGATTTAACCTAACTTGGCTTTTAAACAGATTCAGGTTAAACTGGTGTAGCATGTATGTGCAGACAACCCCTTAAAGCCATTCTCAGGGCACGTCTACATAAGTTAAGTCGACACACAGCCACCGCAGTAATTACTGCGTTTTTTCATGTTCACACTACCCTCTTTATGTCAGTGGCACACGTCCTCACCAGGAGCACTTCCACTGACTTAAAAGGGATAGTGTGGGGGCTGAAAGCCCGGGCTCTCAGCTCTGGTTGGAGCTCCCCACCGGGAGCCCAGCAGCCACCCAGACTTCCCACTCCAAACTGGGCTGTCATCCAGATTCCCCGCTGCCTGTGGGGAGCCAGGAGCACGGGGGGGGGGAGCTGGGCTCTAGATGGAGCCCCCCACCTGCTTCAGGGTGACAGGCAGAGCTCTGAGCCCCATGGGGTTCACGCTAGGGAGCCAACCAGTGTTTCTTGTCAATTTCACAGCTCCCTATCTTAGTCACTGCTGAGAACATCCTCCTTCCTGTCACTCATATCCATGACCTGGGCATCATCTAACACCTCCCTCTCTCTAGACCTGTACATCCAGATTGTGTCCAATTCTTACTATATCATCTTCCATAACATTTATAAGATCTGCCATTTTTTCACTGTCCACACCACTAAAGTTCTTGCTGAGGCCCTTATCTCCCATCTTGACTACTGCAACCCTCTTTCTCTAGTCTTTCTGACATACACCTTGGGTCCATTCAAAACACTGATGCTAAAATAATCTTCTTGGCCTGTTGTTCTGATAATGTGACTCCCCCACCCTTTCCTTCTTCAAGTACCTCCCTTTTTAAGTGCATCAAAAAACAAGGTCTTAGTCCAGAGGTGTCAAACACCTAGACTGCTTGATGTATTTTTATGACTGGCATGGTATATTCAGATTATGCACAATTCAAGCATTTGTTTAAAAAAGTTTCTAGCTCCCATGGTTGTGAAAATGTGAACCAAATGTGTTCCAGTCTGCAGACCATTTGAAACAATAACTGAGCATTGAACTTCCATTTCCTGAAACCTACAAGAAAGGAAATATACAGGATGAAACAAGGTAGGGGGTGCCCTGTTTAGGAATAAAGATAAAGGATTGTTCTGGTGTATCTTGGAGTGTGAGGAAACACATGGAATCCTTCACCAAGGAGGCAAATGGACAGCATGCTTGATCATGAAAGGAGGGTCACAGAAACCCTGGCTGAAAAGCGCTGCAAGGATTTTGGGTGAGCAATACTTTATAAGACATGAGAGTATCTTGTAAGTTAAGTCTAGGCTTTAGAATGTGTGTTATGATTTTATTTTATATGTGACCACTTGTTTCCAAAATTTCAACTTGCTACTTACTACTTGAATCTCTATGTCTTCTTAAATAAATTTAGATATATTTATAGTGAAATCAAACACAATTGCTGTGTGTTAAGCACAGTGGTGATCTGAGGTAGAACTGGTAAGCTGGGGTGCATTGTTTCTTCAGAAGCAGTGAATCTGTGAATACTGTGAGCGTCCAGTGGACCAAGGGCTGAACACTCCAGGGAGAAGCTCAGAGAGCTCAAAGGTTGGGGTGTGCCAATCACTAACCTGTATGGGCCTGCAAGACCTGGTGGGGAGTGCTTGTGTTGCCCATGGCTGGTGGAGCTGACCCATGGCAGGGACAGACAAGGCTTCCTCACACTAAGGGCAGGTGACAGTGAGGAGTCTCACAACCCTTGATACCCCCAGGATGTGTCACACTGCCATTTTAAGTGTTAATTATTTCGCTTCTGATAATTTAGCGAACAGAATAAGGCAGGTGGTGGAAGTGAAGTCCAAGAAGGTGGGAACTGATGCAATAGAGGAAATATAAAGAGAAAAGACACAAAGAGAGAAGAAGAGAAACAGGGAAAGGATGAGAAACAAACAGCAGAAATTGCTCTGACCTTAAAGCGTATTTTCCCCACTAAGTTATTATAGTGAATGTGCAAATCAAGTGCTGACTAAATGATTGATAACTAAAAGCCTAGATCCTACAAAAAACATCATATTCCCCACCCCCCCCCTTGACGTTTGTGCAAACCACTGATGTCAGTGAGAGTTCCACCGCGGAACAACAGTAGCATGTAGTCCCAAAGTTATATATACCAACCCAAAGATCATAATTTAACACGGATTATGGATTTCTCCACAGAATAAATTGAACGCTTTGTCTAGACCTTATCTTTGAGGCGCTTCACAGTTTATTCACAGCCTACATCAGGGGTTGGCAATCTATGGCATGCATGCCAAAGGCAGCACGCAAGCCGATTTTGCCTGGCACGCGGCTGCCAGCCAGGGTCCCGGCCACCAGCCCCGCACCTGGCTGAGTGAACGGAACCCCGGGCCGCCAGGAGGCTGAGCGGGGCCAGTGGCTGGGACCTCAGACCAACGGCAGGCATGCCTCCCAGCTCTCCCCTCACCGCGCTCGGGTTCCGCGGCCCCCGGGAATGAGAGCCGCCGCCACCGCTGCCCCTCCCAGAGCTTCCCCTCTCTTGCTACCTCAGCACTGTGGGGGAGGGGCTGTGCGCGCGGCAGCCTGGCAGCGTGTTTTGCCTACACGTGGAGCCAGCATCTGACCGGCATGGGCATGGTAAGGGGAGTCCTGAGGGGCAGTCAGGGAGCAGGAGGAGGGTTGGTAGAGTCGGGAGTTCTGGGGGTCCTGTCAGAGGGCGGGGAGTAGTTGGATGGGGCGTGGGAGTCCCAGGGATCTGTCTGGGGGTGGGGGTGTGGATAAGGGTTGGGGCAATCAGGGAACAGGGAGGGGGTGGGATTCTGGGAAGGCAGTTAGGGGCAGGGGTCCCAGGAAGGGGCAGTCAGGGGACAAGGAGCGGGGGTAGGAAGTGGGAGAGAGTGGATGGGGGCGGGGCTCTCCCCCCCTTTTGATTGTTGAAATATGGTAACCCTAGGAGAGGGAGGAGCCAGGGGGCGCATGGGGGCTGGCGCCCGCATGCATCCACTGCAGCCTGCAGGAGCCCCCCGGGGGGGCGCCAGGCCGCAGCCTGGGCAGGAGGGGTGGGAGGGCACGGCTGCTCCCTGCTAGTGGCGCTGCCGCCTTTGCAGGGCTGCTGCCCCCTTGCACCGCGCCGACTCCTCCATGGCTGGGGCTTGCTGCCGCCGCCGCAAGCAGCACATTCTGGCTCTCCGGTGCCTATGGAAGGCAGCTTCTCCCTGCCGAGCTGCTGCAACGGCCCAAGCCCGGCAAAGCCAGTGAGTGGACTCGGGGCAGGGGCCATCGGGATGGGATGGGGAGGGCTCATGGGGGTGCTGTGCACCCTCCAGGGGAGTTCAGGGGGCAGGGAGGGGGGAATCTGGTCTGGGGAGCAGCCCCTGGGCATGGCTGGCCCCTGGGGTCAATAAAGGCTCATTGGGATTTGCCCCTCAATGAACCGATGTGCAAGGGGCGGGGGGAGGTGGAAGTTTCTCCTAGGGCGTAAAATATCCTTGCACCGGCCCTGCCCCAGGGGGTGCATGCACCCCAGGTTAAGAACCACTGCACTACACTGATAAGATGTGTATTTTAATTTAATTTTAAATGAAGCTTCTTAAACATTTTAAAAAACTTGTTTACTTTACATACAACAATAGTTTATAGACTTATAGAGAGAGACCTTCTAAAAACGTTAAAATGTATTAACTGGCACGCGAAACCTTAAATTAGAGTGAATAAACGAAGACTCGGCACACCACTTCTGTCAAGGTCCTGTTCAACCTAGGATACTGTGGGGGGGAAATTAGGCTAGCCCTAATGGTCTAGACCTTTGCTTGCTTGATCTGCGCCCGCCTTATGGCTAGCAGGTCCAAAGCCTAAACCAAGTTAAGAGTTGTGACATAAGCGCTGTAAGTGAGGGAGAAGTTGGGACGGGGGGAGAGGGGCCAGAGGGGGAAGGTGATGGAAACTCCCTGAAACAGGAATAATTTGCAATATGTGTCTAATGCTTTTGAAATACAATAACCGCTTGTGTAAAATAATAATGTAACCTACAAGTATGAAGCAATTATAGATGTAACTCATACCCTCCCCTATACCTATTGTGTAACTCCCCATTGTGTTACTGTACCCTGTGAGGGGCACTGTGTAACAGCACCCCATAATAGGCAAAGTTGCAGCAAGATGCTGGAAAGTACCAAGGAGACCTTAACTCAATTACATCCATACAAGGCAAGGGTGCTGGGAAATACCAAAAAGACCCCAACTCTTAACCTGTGTTAATTCCAAATAAGGTCATTATTACTCAAGTATGTGTAATCTGTTTGTGGTTTTAAGCTTTAAAAACTCCCGTATGTTTTGTTTCGATAGAGCAGTTCCAATAAGTGCTACCGCCAACGCGTTGGTGTGTAATCAATAAATGGGCCTCAGGCTGAGTCTTGATCAAAAATGATGCGTGGATGACCTTTTCCACGACAATTTGGAGGCTCGTCCGGGATACACGACGTCTCACCGGACCGGAGGTCCGCTTCCACACCGACCCCAGGCGCCAGGTAAGAGACCGTTGTCTCTATTTAGGCTTCAGTGGTGAGCTGCCCGTGGGCTCTGGGTTTAGGGGAGGACGCGCTGTATCTGAACCTTTGTTGCTAGAAAAATGCTGGTAACGGACAGGCAAATGGCTAGTAACTTCTAATTTATTTACATCTAATTTAAAATATTTAACCAACTCAACTTATTTAGCTATAAACATAGCTGGTCTTTGTAGATATACACCCTTATTACTGTTTTCTGCCCAGTTTATACTGAGTGATTGTTACACCTACTTGTTGCATTTGCCTTAAGCTGTAAGCTCTTCCAGGCAGGGACCATTCTTCCCTTCTGCCCGATGTCTAGCACAATAGGACTTCAATATGTTCTCTAGATGCTACTGTAATACAAATAATAATAATGGGGTGGTGACCCAAAGGAAGAGCAGCAGTGGGGTGAGATTTTAACAATATAATATTGGAGTGAATCATTTGTATTGAGATAATTATGTAAATCAGTTAAAGCACTGGAAAAGTTATTAAAAGAAAATGTTGCTGGGTACAATGAAAGCCCCCCCCTCACACACACACACACTCATGGCAAGCTGGACCTAAACTGCAGCAAGACCCGTAAGTTTCAGGGATACTTTGGTTCAGCAGAACAGAAATGTTTAGGATGCTTAATTTCCACGTGCCTTAACTTTTTGCATCAACTCACTGCATCAGAAGTTGATAGCCAGGGAAGCTAGAAGTTCCGAAAAGTTGGAGATTTTGGTACTCAAGAAGGCATGAGAGGCCGTTTAAGATGAGACAAATGCTGCTAAAATGTTAAGCGGTGAACTGTCGATATTTAATGTGCTGTCTTTAGGTTTCAGAGTAAACAATCCAAAAAGATGAATGGGGCCATTCAAACATTTCAGAGATATCATTTAATAATGATGGCAGAGTCAGGAAGATAAACTCTGCACTAGTTTAATATTCTGTTTGTTTGTTTTTTTTTAAAGATATTCTCGACAACCTTGGCATACATCTAGCAGTTATTTATTTTAAATGTAACCTTAGGTTCCAAAGCACTATTCTGGGGCAAGAAAGATATCACAGTAAATTCTGTGGCTGTAACATCATGGATTACAAAGGACCCTGGTTACAGAAAATGAGGAGAACCCTAAAGGCATGGTAATAAGTCCTTGTGTGGGCAACTATCATTTTAATGTTGACCTGTCCACAAAAGTGAATTCAGAAGTAATGCTTTGATAGGTCAATGGAGATCACAAAATTCTGACTCTGATGCTTTGTCTTCACTAGGAAAAAAAAGGTATATTTTTAACATGTGATAAAATCTTAGTGTAGCAAAGCAGGTGTAGTTTTAAACAATGGGAGGCAATGGAAGTAGCATGAAATAGATAAAGAGCAACAGGTCAGAAAATTGAACAGATAAGTGTTTAGATAGAGAAGGTAGTTTATATAGGTAGGTTAGAACAGCAGTGCATTTTCTTTCGGAGGGCGGGAGAGAAGTAGGTAACAATACAGTCAGTGTATGAACTACATTGGGAGGCAAGAGGAGAGAAGCATCTTAAAGCCATAGGGACAGAGGCAATTTGCCCAAAGGCAACTTTAAAACTCACAGGAAAAGATTTATATTTCCCATATGCAAGGTGGCTTTCCCCTTTTGCAAATCAACTAAGTTAACAATGTTTTGATTATTTTGAAGCACATACTTGAAAGTCACCCCCTTTTGACCCACCAATGCAGATTCTTAAACTGTAGTTCACGGCCCCCATGCACTTGCTAAATGAACCAAAACAGCTGAGTGGTGACATGATTCTGGCCAATTTCCAGTTTCTCAACTACAGCTGAAAATGTTAAACACAAGTATTATCTTATTCATAAACAATTGCTGTAGCTGTCATAGGGATGCTTCTAGATGCAATTACAAATGGGAGGGGTAAATGTCCAAGAGACACACCGTATTGGGATGTGGTCCACACTATGGCTACATCTTGACAGGGAGGAAAGAATTGCTTTCTTCATTCATGTTAGCTACTATGATTACAGAAAGCACCTTTTCTGCATGTCAACACAAAGCCTAGGAAGCAAGTTGATAACCTCTGCAATGGGGGTTTGTGGTCAGCCCTCACTCCAAACTAATATTTGAGGGGAAGAGGGCAAACTCTCAGTGTGCTGCCAATGTTAACAGCAGCAAGAAAATAAAATAATTTGATTTTTAAAGGGGAATACAAGTTTGTACATAACAGCTAGCTCACAGACTGTTCCTCAAAAACAGTATATAGTATCCTAATTTTACAAAAGCGTGTGCAAAATTCTGCATGACCCCAGACATGTTCCAATGCACACATATGCACTCGCTCATGCCCCACTGAACTTTTGACCTGGTTGTAGCTGAACCCCTCCTGAGTCCACTGCTGTGTGATGCCGTGTAGATTTGAAAAGAGGAGCCCTGTGCCTTGTCAGGCAACTGCATCTGCTGAAGCCAGCATGGGGGCTTGGTGTTCAACACCGCCCTTCCCATAACAATACCCAGAGCCTGGCCTGATGGATGCACTTCTTTATCTGAGCCAACCAGCTTCATAAACCCACTCCCCTTCTCCAGCCTCTCACCATGCAATGGTCCAGGAAAAAGAAAACAAAACATCTGCTTCCCAGGTTTCTGACACGTACAGCTGCTGATGGCAGCCCACATCTGGAAGCTTCACTGTTTTTCAGTTCAGTAAGTACAGGGCAAGAGGTTTGCATTTAAAAAGAAACACAAAAGAGCTCAGATGTATCACTGTACCAAAATCACAGAGAGCTTTCCAAGAATTATCAAGCAATCTACACAATAAGGCTACCTCTTCCTCCCATCCTTCCCTGTACTCCAATTAAAGATGATATACAAAGGGGAAAAATTTGCCTGTGTCTGATTTTACTTTTTATTATGATGAATAAAGACATTAAAAAAAATCAGGAAAAAAAAACTTTAATGTTAGAAATTCAGATTTTGTCTACCCAGGAAACTTTATGCTGACTGGAAAACTAGTGAAATCTAACATTGCAAGAGACTTTGGCCTTGGCTACACTGGCAATTCACAGCACTGCACTTGCTGCGCTCAGGAGTGTGAAAAAACACACACCCCCTGAGCGCTGCGAGAGCAGCGCTGTAAAGTGCCAGTGTAATCAGTGCCTGCAGCGCTGCACGCTCTCTCGCAGCACTGCAAGCTATTCCCCTTGGAGAGGTGGAGTACTTGCAGCAGCAGCGCTGTGAATCCGCGAGTGTAGCCAAGGCCTGAAACCCAGCAATTAAGAAAGGAAGGGATTTAAAAAATAAAAACACAGAATTAGAACTTGTCTACACTTTAACTATGCCACTACAGTCAAAGCAGGAAAACTTTAAGCTGCAAATCTCCCCTTAGTGTAGACAGTCATAAAGATGTTTATACTGGTATAATTTATACTGGTTGGGAAACCAAATTAAGCTATATCGATGTAAAGAACCTTATATTGCATCTAACTGCATCTGCACAAGGGCTTTTAGTGACAGGATCATGTCAACAAAAAAAATATACCCATCACTGAAATACGCAGGCCAATAAAACTTTAAGTGTGGACTAACCCTTAATTTCAGATTGGTTGCTTGTTTATTTTTTGATAACACCTGTTTAAAAACACTAGAGTCCTGTGATCACTTGGAAGAAAGGATCTCTTTGTGGAAAAGTGCACACCAGTGCCCCTTCAATTAAGGCGAGAGACCAAAATATACATCTCAGAGACACTCCTCCACACCCCATAATGTCCTTCAGCAAAACCAAGGGAAAACCAGACTGGATATGTATAATATTTCTAAGGTTAGAAACAAGCACACTGCTGAGAGATGTTAAGCCGATCTAACCCCCCGTGTAGACGGTGTGGACGTGGATTAACTATAGTGACCAGATAACCCCTCCTGTTCCTGTAGTGATGTTTACACTGAAGCGCTACAATGTCGCAGCTGCAGTCCAGCCACTGCAGCATTTTTAGTGAAGACAGAAGACACTCCTTCCCAATTTCTTTCCAGGTGATATTAGCTTCCCCACCCTAAGCAAGTTCTAGGAACTGATGTGTTTCACTGGTGAGGCAAGCCAGATGCCAATTGCCTGCTAAGCTGAAATGCTAGTGAGTTGGCTTTTTGTCATTGTAAATTTAGGTTCCTTGGAAGACTTCACAAGGCTGGACCAAAGAGCCTCCCCACCCCACCCCTTTAGTGTTTTGCATCAATAGGAGGGGGGAGGGGAGTTCTCTTTCCAAAGGAGTTGCATCACTGAGAGACCTTCTCCCCTTTCAAGATTTCACACTGCATACGGGATTCCCCCTCTTCAGAAATTCACATCCTGCTCAAGGAGTTTTGCCCTTTAAGAATTCACACATCCTGTTGAACCTTAAGCATCTCTGGAAAGGGGCCTTTCGAATTCACATTCATGGGGCAATTACTGTCTTAAAAAAACACTCACCGGCTTACTGTTCTCTCAGTTTACTGCCAATATGCTACCAAGATAGCATTTAGAAGCAAACAGAAAAAAATTCTTACGGTGCCAAACGCTGCAGCATTTACCACCCAAAATACAAAATATTTACAAGACACTGCCCACAACCATACATATATTTCTGAAAATATATTTCAATTTAGAAAATAGTGCACTGCAGAGAGACATCGTGCTTGTGGCACTCCATTCAGATCACTCCAGAAATTATTTGGAAGTTGCACAATGAACATAAATGTTCCCCTAATGCATCCATCTACCCCAACAGGATTTCTCAACATTTCAAATCATGAAAACAGGCATCATCCACCATTAAGTTAAAACATCCAACATCCCCCACTACGACCCCACCAAAAAGAAAAAACAGTCCAAGCAGGAAGACTCTTACCCGTTTAGCAGAAGAGGCCAAACACAACTTAAAATTAATGCTGCATACTTTCTTGCGCAAAAACATTTCAATAAAACATACCTAACTGTATTCAACTTATGCTCATTTCTGCCTAACTCCAACCCCATCCCATGGTCTTCTTGTATGTCTACAGCCAAGGGTGACACTAGTCAGTGTAGGTCACTGCAGGACAAGCTCCTCCTATCACAACCACCATTTTGGGCAGTGACTGGGGAAGGGAACACATTTTATATTCTGCAAAGCACTGTGCAAGTTTCCAACACTAGCACTATATTTTATAATAGCAAACCAGATGATAAAATCCCAGTGTTATGATAATTTATTTGATAGATCAGTATGTGAGGGTAGTTGCTGACCCTAAATATCTTGGTTTCCTATGAGATCTCAAGCTGTTTCTCTCAATTTCTTTAATATGCCCTTTCCATTCACTCTAATATTTTTCCTCACTACCATATTGCACCATTGCACTTTTTCACCAAGCAGCTCCCCGCTCCCCCTTCCCCCAGCCATCTACTCTATATTTTACTCATGCATCCTTCCCACAAAACCCTCAGAAGTCATCTTTGCTACTTGGCAAAACCTCTGCTTTTGATGTACACTTTAAAGTTTGAAAAAGCATCAGAGAAACACCAAAGTTGTTACATCTGTTACAAACAGATGGAAAACCCCAGGTTTAATCACATTGGTCTAAGCAGCTTATGATCTTGGGAGTAAAAGCTAGAGGCCCTGGAAGATCTACTGGGGTACACCCTTCATTCCTCCCTTCTTTTCATCTCCTTATTCTCCACATTTCATGAATTCTGAAACACACACAAATTCACACACTTAATCTATAGTTTAGAATATTAAGGCAGCAAGTGGTACTGCATTTCAAACGTTTATGGACACTGGGCAAAAACAAACAAACAAACAATTTAAAGACTACATCAAAATAACTTAAAACTTAATTTCTAAACAAAAGTAAGAATAGCCATGAATATACTGGTAAAGAGCTAGCCAAAAAACGTTACTAGAAAACATTAAGAATGGGGGATAAGGAAAGCAGAACTCGCATTGCAATTTGCTTCTACAACAGAGAATTATTTTTTTCTTTCTTTCTGTAACTAAGACTGTAGCAATTGACTCGATAGTTTGCAGTGCTATACTCAGACGCACTGATGGACAAAAATCATCGTCACCATTACTTGTTCCAAACCCTTAAGGTGATTTGCCGACATTTGGAGTTGTCTCAACACGACACCCTCCAAAACAACACCTCTCCCCACAACAAGCTAAGCCCGTAAGGGAAGCGTGAGACGGGAATAGCTAACACACAACCAGCCTCTGTAGCCTAGACCCTTCTGGCTTGAGTTCAATTGTCACAAAGCCTTGGGGCAGTGGCACCTCCACGCACAGCCGGGGAGAAGCCAAGCTCCCCTCCCCTCCCCGGTCCCCGCAGGGATAATGGTGGCACAACAACAAACTCCAAGCCAGCCGTCCGAGGGGACACCAGACTCACTCACAGCGGTAGGGCCGGGGAGGGGGGTGGGAGGAGAGAGATTAGGAGGGTACAGTCCGGATCTTTCGCCTTAGACTGTGTGGGGAGGGGAAGCAGCCTCCCTCCGCAGGGGTCTGTGCTCATGGCGAGCAGGCAGCCACATGCCTGGCATCAATCAGCAGCCCCTGGGGGAGGTGGGCACCCAGGCAGCTCCCGGCTCTAGTCTGCCCCGAAGTTTGTCGCGGGGGGCGGGTTGGGCGTCCCGGGAGCAGACGCGGCTCTAGGTCTGTCTAGAACGGGCCGAAGCGAAGCGGGATCCGGCCAGTCCCCGGACTTGGGGGCAGTTCAGATCCGGATCCAGGCTTGGCATCGCCGGTCTCCCGGGGCTGCAGGAACCGGCTCCAGCCAGACACTCCTAGGGCAAAGTCTCCGCCAAAGAAATGTCCCCATGTGCACAGGATGCCCAGCAAGGATCCGGCTTCAACACCCTGGCACGGAGCAGGGACCAAGCCCGGGCTGCGGGGAGCGGGCGGCGGCTTTCCCCAGGGCAGAGGAGCCGCTCCCTAAACAACCCACGCAGCCCGAGAGCAGACAGCGAGAGACCGCGAGGGAGTTCCCCGCCCAGCCCCCCAGGACCTCGGGCAGCGGCTCCCTCTCAACCCCGAGACCAGGCGGGGAAGGCAGAGCAGCTGCCCGGGAACACGGGGCTGCGGCGCGGGCAGGGTTCCTGCTCCGGGGCAGCCCCGTGGAGGGGGAGGGGGATGCGGTACCATCGGGTCCCCGGACCGCTCCCCTCCGCGGCTCACCTCTATCTCGAAGTCGGGCAGACGGAAAGCGGTGCGGAAGAGGGAGCAGAAGTGAGCGATGGCCGGGACTTCCCACCAGGAGCGGAGCTCGCCCAGCCCCTCCGGCCCCCCGGTCCCCACCACGCTGCAGCCTCCGTCCTCCTCCGGGCACATCTCCCGCTCCGTCTCCGCGCTCCGCTCAGCAGCAGCAGCCCAGCACCAGCGGCGGCCCCGCGCTGCCCCCTCGCCTGCGCATGGGGCTCCGGGCTGGCGCCTCGGCTCGGGGGTCTCTAGGGCCGGTGGTGGCGCTGCTGCCCCTGCTGCACGGGGGGGAGCTGCTGCTGGCGGCCGCCGCGCGGACCCATCCTCCTCCTCCTCCTCGCGCCGCCGCCGCTGCTGCCCTCTCCATACAATGTAACCATCGCACCGCCGGGGAAACAGATGGGGCCGGGGGGAGGGGAGGGGGCTTCGGAGGAGGGGGGGAGTGAGGGGCGTGGCCTATGGAATGGGGTGGTGCTTAGAGGGAGGGGGTGGGGCCACCTGGAGAAAAGGGGCGTGGTCTGAGTGGGGCGCGGCCGGGGACTGGGAGATAGCGGGGCAGGAGGGGCGTGGTCTGGGGAGTGGACAAAAGAGGGACGGGGCGCTCCGGGAGAGGAGATGGGGCGAAGCTGGGGGCGGGCGAGCGAGTTTGAGGCAGGGAGGGGGCGGGGCTTGGGGAGCAAAGGGGCTGGCGATGTGGGGGCCGCGCACGAGGAGGGGGCGGGGCCAGGCTCTCATCACAACAACAGGAGCCGGCTCGTTGCCCGCCGTGGCTCCGCCGAGAGGCGCAGGCACCAGTGCTCGGGGGGGCGGGCGCGCTCGGACCACCCCTCCCGTGGTGCTGCGCCCTGAGGGGTAGCGGCTCGCTGTTCAGTGGGGCGGGCTCGTAGTAGCTGGGGAGTTGCGGGGGGAGGGTTCTGGAAGCTGGCCGGGGCTGGGGTGCTGTTGGGGGCTGCCCAAGGGCGCGGGGGAGCAGGCGTCTGGAGTTTCTGGGCTGGGGAGCCAGGGGTGCTGAAGGCTGAGCTGTGATTTAGGAAGGTGCAAGTGGCAGAGCACATGGGTGATGCAGCTGGTGCCGGTGCGGGGGAGGAGGTCAGAGCGGCATCATGTAGGAGAGGACTAGTCAGTATTGCTCATACCAAGTGTTCAGAAATCAGGAATCAGTCTTCAAAAGAAATCATTACTTTAACAAATCTGGGAAGGGGTAGGAGAGTCTCTATTTGGGGTTTTGAGCTTTTAGGGTGCACTTGGGTTCATGTTTTCAGGCTTTTCTTTGCAGCCAGGCAGGCTGGGGGGGAGGTATAGCTCAGGGTTGTGAATTCAATCCTTGAGGGGGGCCATTTAGGGATCTGGGGCAAAAATCTGTCTGGGGATTGGTCCGGCTTTGAGTAGGGGGTTGGACTAGATGACCTCCTGAGGTCCCTTCCAACCCTGATATTCTATGATAGTTCTCTTCTAGTAAACCTAGATGTGCCACCTAAATCCCCATGCCATATTGCATCAGCCTTCTGCTTCACTAATGTTGCCCTGTAAATAATGTAACCCCCCCATTTAAACTAATTATCTTCAAGCTGGTGCTTGGGTGCATCAGCAGTATCTGAGACACAAGCCTGACTTAGTGCATTGGAGAAAAAGAAACCTTTTCTAATATATTTTAATATTAAGCAAAAGATAGGCCAGGTGGCAATTCACTCTTCTCACCTTCCCAGTGCAATGAGCCACAGCCAGGAGCTTGCTTGCTCTCTCTCTGCCACTGGCCTACTGGGTGAGCTTGAGCAAGTCACTTCATGTCTCTGCACCTCAGTTTCCCCCTTTGTAAAATGGAGATAATGATCTTGACCTACTGATGAAAAGCACCATATAAGACCTAGATATAATTGCTACCTGCGGCATAGGTTAAAAACAGAAGTTGCACCAGGTTAACTAAAGGGATGATGCATGCAATACATCACTTTAAGCCTTGCTTACATCAGTTTACAGAGGCAAGCTCAACAGATGTAAGCCATGTAGTGTTGACACACACAATTGCATGGGTTTAAGCATCATAGTTTTAGTTGAACTGGTGCAATGACTGTGTGTATAGAAGCTCTTTGGCTGGCCTTTTCTCCCCCTCGCCCCCCCTTTTCCTCCTTCATACTTCCACCTGGTTCTGGTCATTTTTAAAATTTCACTGTCTCCCCTTTTCCTTTATTCTGTTCAGTTTCTTGTCTCTGACCTTGTCCTCCCCATGTGCCTTACCTGACCATGCCACTTCCTGTATTGTCTTTACCTTGCTGCTCCTTCTCCCCTTCCCTTCCCATCTCCCCTCCTCTTCTGGACTGCTGCCATTGGCTGTCATGGAACCTTTGGGTTCCAACTTTCCCTCTCTCCTCTCCTATGTATGGCGTTAACCAAAAGCTGCTGTTTGAATAGCAGCAGAGAGCAAGTGACTATCGCTCTACATGTACCTCCTCATGTTTGCATAGACTAACGTGTGTAAATGTGGGAGGGTGCATTAGAAATACCTAGGGGTCAAAATGGAGAGCTTGAAGGGAAAGGTATTGGTATTCCTTCAAGTCCCACCTACTTCACACCAAAATAAGACAATGCTCTCAGTAGATTGTGCAGGGGATCAAAATATGACCACACATGTCTGTAGGCTCTTTAGGTTTGGCTCTGCTCCCCTTCAGTGGGGTTTAAATACACCCATGGTCTCCGTGGCATTCCTCAGGATTGGCTTCCTCTTGGTAGCTCTCAGATTAAGCACCTTGCTGGGCTCAGCACCTTGATTTGGGGAGGGAGGAGAGAGGGAGATTAGTGGTATCATTCAGTCAATGGTATCATCATTGGCAATTGAAATAAATAGGACAGTCCACACCTCTATTTGAGACTCTCTGCAAACTCAGGCAGATGTCATCATGTCATTTTGCATTCTGTTCAAGTTTTAAAAATTTTCTTTTCAACCATAATAGCTAGACACGTAATCTTTGTTTTACAATGAAAGCTGAGACATTGGAGAAAAAGAAGGCAGCTTGAGAGACATGCTGGTACACTGTACCACTGCATATTTGGCCCAAGTGAAGCCTCAGAAATACCTTAGAGAACACAGAGGCTGTTTAGTTCAGAGAGGAGGCAAATAAGAGGACATGGTAGAGCAGAGATTTTCAAACTATGGAGTGTGCCCCCCATATGGGGCCATGGAGGAACATTGAGGGGGCAAGCGGAAACACCAGGCAGCTCTTGCCAATCCTGCATGATGGGGGCAGGGAAGGAGTGCTAGCTCCACCCTCTGACTCACCTCAGTGGGCCACCCAGCCTGTGGGTCAGTGTCAACATTTGCATGGCCGTGCCGATTTCCACTCCCGACAACCTCCATGCCTAGTGCTGGCTACACCCCAAGAGACCATGGCATGCTCCTTCCCCCACCCTGAAAACCTGATGGGGGAGGGGCAGAGGGGCAGGTATTGGCCCTGCCTTAATGGTGCAACCTCACTGCGAAGTAGAAGCAGCTCATTGCTGAAGAAGCCTTGGCTGTACCAGTAGTAAGTATCTGTGTATTTGAAAGTTACAGATGTAGGCAATTTAATTAAAGTTGTATTAAGGTCTCTGTTAGGTTTATGTAAGCTATCAAGCATACTTTTACACGTGTCTGTTTTTCTCTGGGTTGGGGCAGTGCAACCAAAATTGTAACTGTGGGCGGGGGTTCAGCTGAAAAAGTTTGAAAACCTCTGTGGCAGAGCTATATAAAATAATGAATGGTCTAGAAGAGAAGGCAAACTGTGAGCCCCTGTTTACCCTTTTTCATACTAGATCATCAAGGAACATCCAATGAAACTGAAAGGTAGCAAATTTAAAATGACAAAAGGAAATAGTTTACACCATGCATAATTAACATATGGCATTCATTACCATAAGGTATCATTGAGGCAAAGAGATTAGTAGGATTTCAAAAAGGATTAGACATTTATATGGATATTGAGAACATTTATGGTTACTTCTTTAGACACGATAAAAATAAATTTTAGAAAGGATGTAAACCCTTAGGCTTCAGGGCATAAAATAACCACTAAACTAATGGTTGTGGATTAGGGAGGAAGGTCCCTCATGCAGAGTGTTCTATAATTGTCCAGGGTTTCTTGCACCTCCCTTTGAAGGATCAGGTAGTGGCAACTGTCCAGAGAGGATACTGGATTAGAGGGACCACTGGTCTGATCTGGTATGCTAATTCCTATGTATTTATGTGGATAAGGACTATGAATGTCACTACTAAAATGGGGCAGTGATGTGGATAAATGGTGTTACATGTTTTACAGTGTTACAAGAGCTAGCATCAGGCATTCCTCAGACACAGACCTCATTCTCATTTGTTGTAAATTTCACACCCGCCGCAGAGATTTCCCAGGCACTCTTTTGCTCCCTACCTTGCCAAGATGCCTGCCTAGATACATACTGTTTCTCAGTTTATTATTTATCTTTCTAAGTACACCCTTTGTGTCTATTCTCCCCACAACTGTACATGAGTTACTTTAAAAAAAAAACTGTCCTTTGACAGGCAATCTATTATTTACATGAGACCAAAATGTTAGTGGCAGGATCATTTCAGCCTTTTTCAATAAGGACTCTAAGACTCTGTACTGAGCAGGGAGGCTGCTGCTCTCTTGTGTATTGTATCTGCCTGTGCTGGATTAATCCAGCTCCAGCTATCCTATGGTCAGTGCAGAGGGAGGAGGTTGCAGGCTTGCAGCCTAGCAAATAGCGTTTTAACAACACACAAGAGCAGCGCAAAATACAATAACTGTGTGTGAGAAATTTCAGGGTGACAAGGCCTCTGTGAACCCTATAAGATTATTTGTCTTCTAAATTAGGTCTGATTTCTTCTTAGAACTCTTTCTTGATCCTGTTGCCGTATAGCATAGTTTATTTTGTATGTACATTTCCCTCTGTACTGACATTCCTTCTTGAATTCCTGTAGTGTCCGGCTGTGGCTTATCTTATTGTCGCATCTCCCCTTGTTCTTGACACTAGGTCAAATAGCTTTGTACCATCCCAGCTCTCTATCCCATTAAGAATTTTGTGAATCTTAATGAAGTCTCCTAATCTCTCCTTTTCAAAAGAGCTACAGTCCTAATTTCTCTTAAAATTTTTAGATTAATTTGGCTCCCTCTATCGTCCCAGTTACTTATGGTGAACCCATTCTGTTGCTATAATGTTATTTTTATATGAAGGTGCCTGGAACTGCCCACAGCAGTGTATGTACTGACAGACTCTCAAGCTGTTCTTGAATCACTTTTTTAGATGTGTTATATTAAACACAAATGCCTGTGCTCTCGCAGATTTGATTTGCCTTTTTCCTGCTGTTGTGCATAGTGCGAAGACGGCAGTTCCTCTTTGTCCTTGTCTACCCCCTACATGTGTGCACACCTCATCTGTGTTTTCCTGCAAATACTCAGTGTTCCAATCTCACAAGCAAAGCATTCTATGACCAATGTCTCTTCCTTACTGCGCTCAACCATCTTCTCCTGCTTGTTGTTTCTCTGTGCCACCTCTAATGCCCCACTTGCTCAGTGTTTTTTCTCCCCCTTGTCCTCTTTCTCCCCCTACACTTCTGTTTATTGTTCCCACAAACCACCGCCCCCTACACCTTTTTTCTAATACTCTTTCTTCCTTCCTACCCCAAATCCTCTAGCAGCTGAATTGTTTGTACTATGTAAAACCGTATTGAGAGGGAGCGCTGAGTTGATGGAACAAAGGAGATCCACACATCTTTGTTCAAGATCAACACTGGGTTTCCTGAAGAAATCTGCCAAATTCCAAGTGCCAATATTAAAACAAATGTTTCCAGGTGACTTAGGGACTGAAAAGTCCCAGCTCTTGTGTGAAGGAATCAATTGGCTGGTGATGAGGGAAAGGGAGGAATATTTTCCACTTCCCCTGGAAAGGCTTGAGATATTTAACCTGCTTTGGCATAAATTAAATGCAGCATTAGTTTAATGTCAGATATGTCTTCTGTCAGGGGCCTGTATCCTGCCCTTGGACAAGGATGGATTGTGACTGAATAGGCCTGTTCCATCTCTAACTACTGTGCTGCTATAATCAATAAGGGTCTCTAATTTTTATTGCTTCCTTCCCTTTACATTCAGGGTTTCTGGTTTTAGGTTAAACCCTGCTGTACAAAATGTGAGAAGAGATTTTTTTTTTTAAATCTAGATAGAAATCCCTGCAGTCTGCCATTTTTGGAGTGTTTGAACTGTTTGCACTGCAGAAGAGCCAGCGAAACCTGAAGTGCCCTGTTCTCGTGAGGGGCTCATTCCCAGGAGCATGGGGCTTCAGAGTGGTCCAATTTTTCATAAAAATCAAGGAGAACAATATTTTAAACATAGATTAAAACCGGTTTATTCAAAACAGCCATAACTTGTTGAACTCTTAACACCCAAACCACTGCCTTACATTCTCTGTGTGAATTGCTTCAGCTCACTACTCTAGCTACAGTTCTGGATTTTATTGCTCCCTGGTTTGTATTGAGTTCCCTCAGTAGTTTGTCAGCAAGTCTCATCACCTTTGCTGCACACTCCTTCATTTAACTCACTGATGTATAAAATAGAAGATACTTCCAATCTAGTCACCTTCCTACATCCCAAGATGCTTCTACTCTCTAGGGATTGTCTCAGATGTCCCAACCAATTCCATATGTCCTCAAGTTTCTCATTCCCTCTCTTCTGCCTCCTGAGCGTATAGATTTGGTGGTGAACATGGTACTGTTCAAAAGCCTTTTTTAACACGGGACATCTTGTAGCTGAATGCACAGGACTTGGAGACCGGGTGCCTGAGTTCTATTTCCTGGATCTGCCATGGACTTCCTTTGTGACCTTGGTCAAGTTATCTGATCTGTCAATGCCTCAGTTTCCTTATCTGTAATGTGATGAGAATGATAGTGACCTTTCTTAGAGGGGTGTTTTGACGCTTAGTCATAAAACACTTTGAGATTCTTAGCTGACAGACATTACTGAAGTATTCGCTATTGTTTGTATTGTGGATGTGCCCATAAGCCCCAATCTGGATGAGGCCCTCATAGTGCAAGGTACTGTACAAACATATAGATACAGAGTCCCTGCCTCAAAGTGTTTATAATTTCATTTTGGACAAGATACTAGTGTGTGAGACCAAAAAAAGGGAGGGGGAGGGGGAGGGAAGATAAGGCTAATGACAATCTGAGGTTTTCAGACTCTTATCATGTGGACCACATTTTAGTAGATAGTCTGATGGGCCACCTCCTGACCAGTCAGCTGGCTGCAGCCCCAGCACAGTCTGTGCCAAACAGAGTTTGTGAGCCACTGACTTACATACTACTTGTCTTCTTGACAGTTCCAAACCATATGAAATAAACTAAATCAGCTATACCTGACTCCTATACGAAGAAACAATAATTGGTTGGCTGATTTCTTGGAGGCATCACAGAAGAAGTGGTCATGAAAAGAGGGTTGTGGCTTTGCCAATTAATTTGGGAAGGATGCTCCATCCATAAGAGATCAGAACAGGGAGCTAAGGACAGAGTCCCTTGGGACACTCATGGAGAGTGGCTGTGGGGAGGAGGAAGATCCACCAAGAAAGATTCCAGCAGAATAGCAGTGATGTAGGCGGAGAACAAGGAGAATATCACAAGAGGGGGAGATTTCAAGAAGGGGAGAATATGACTGACAGTGTCAAAAGCAGCGGAGATGATGAAACTGGAGCAGAGGCTTGGAGAGGTTGTTGGAGATCCCGGAGAGAGCAAATTCAGTGGAGTTGAAGAGAGCTGAAGCGTGATTAGAGAAGATCTAGCATAGAGTTAAAGGAAAGGAACATGAGGCAGTAGTTGTAGACATCCTGTTCTGTGAGTTAAAGGCGAAGAAGAAAAAACTTGTGTGGAAGAGAGGGTGGCAATGACAGGAGGAGGATATGGAAGGAGATGGTTGGAGTCCCAAGAGAGGGAGCAGTGTTTAGTAAAGACGAGGTCAAGCTGGTGGCTATTTTGGGGAGCAGGAGAGTTAATGCAGGTCTTAGGGTGGAACAAGTAGGTGAAATCAGGAAGATGTGAAATGAGAGGTTTGGACAGTAAATCAGTGTGAAAGTTGAGGTCATCAAGGATAAGGGTGGGAGAGTGTGGTGAAAGGGAGAACTGGATGTTAGAGTCAAAGAAAGTGGGCAGGAAGGAGCTGGGTGGGCACAGATAATAAGTATACGAAGGCAGAGAAGAGAACAGGGCTTGATGGAGTGTTGCTCTAATAAGGAGTGGGGAAGAGGAGGAGTTGGAAGCCGGAGTAGCATCAGAGGAGAAGTCTGACATCCCCACCCAGCACACTTAGGGCTAGTCTACACTTAGGATGACCAAATCACCACACTAAAATATCGGGACACATTGGGGTGCCATCAGTCCTGCCCACAGTCCATCCTGACTCTTCCCAGGCTCCACCCTCACTCTGCCCCAGGTCCTGCCCGCTCCCCACTCAGCCCCCCGCCACGCCCTTCCTCATCCTCTGGCCTGCCGCTGGCTTGCTGCGTCCCTCTTCAGACCCCCACCCACCGCTTGCCTCCCCGCCCGCTCGCTTGCCCACCCGCTGCTCGCCTCTTCACCCCCCTGCCCGCCACTCACCCCTATGGCGCCGACATCCCCTCTGCCAGGTGGGTGCTCGCCCACCCTCCGCCTCTTCCCGCCCCTGCACTGCCCTCACTCTGCCCCCATTCCACCTCCTTCCCCCAAGTCCCCGCTCCTGCTCTGCCTCTTCTCCGCCTCTTCCCCTGAGCGTGCTGCGTACCCGCTCCTCCACCCTCCCTCCTGGAAAGCGCTAAGTGGTGGGAAGCGCTGGAGGGGGGGAGGAGCGGGGACGCAACGCGCTGAGGGGAGGAGGCTGCAATTTTTCCCTGTGGGTGCTCCAGCGCCTCCCTCCTGCTTGCCTCATTACCTGAATATTGGGACAAATGGCTTCCCAATCATACATTGATCGGGATGTGGGACAAAGGATTAAATATCGGAACATCTGGTCACCCAATCTGTACTAGAAGCACTACAGGGTGCAGCTGCATGGCTGGTGAAAATGTTCTATGCTGACGGGAGAGAGCTCTCCTGTTGGCATAATAAAACCACCAAGGCGGTAGCTATGCTGGCGAGAGAAGCTCTCCTACCGACATAGTGCTGGCCACACCAGCGCTTAGGTCGGTGTAACTTACGCCACTCAGGGGGTTATTCACACCCTGAGCAACGTAAGTTGTATCAACATAACCTGTAGTGTAGACAAGCCCTTAGTTTGTAGCTGTGGTGCAGTCAACCAGAAGCACACCTTCTCTTGCTTGAATGAGGTGCATGCTATGGGTAGTCTAGGGTTAAATCTTTAGCTATGTTTTTACATATGTATGATTGCAAATTCTAGCTTGGACAGGGCACAAATCATTTGTTCCTAATTGTATTTAACAGTGGGATGCAGGAGATCATACACCAGTCCTGTAGCCTAGAGTTAAACATAATTAGCAACAAACATTTGTACCCTATCCACACTAGAATTTGCAGTCTTGTTAGCACATGTTCATCAACATGTTAAAACATGACTAAAAATTAAAATGTAGACATACCCTAATTGTTACACTTTTAAAAAGGCAGTTGCAAAAGTGAAGTTCCATATTTATTCTACCTCCAGGATTTCTGTATCCAATCTGCTCAGTTTATAAGTTAAAATATGATTTGTCAATCACAAGAGAGAGACTGTTGCTTCTGCAAGTCTGACCTAGCATCTGAAAGGCTACCGCTGCTCTTTCTGCCTCTTGTGATGTCACAGTATTTAAGATTTTGCAATTAGAACGTAGCTGAAAATGTTGCTGATGCACTGCAAGACAAACCACAGTATTCAGGAATAACTTCACCTACTACTGAATTGCAGCCACCTCTGGGATGAAACATAGCAGAAGCTTAACAGCACTTGCATCCCTGCACCTTAGGAGAGAAAGTTAGGAACACCATAGCAAATTTAAACTAAATGGGGCATTTTAGGCAGTCAGAAAGTAATTACCCAGTGGGAATGTGGCTAGGATAGATATGGTAAAGTCTTCTGTCCACTGTAGCTCCTCTGCTGAAGTACATATCAAGCTAGGAGATCTAAACCTTAGGTCTCAACAGATTTTCTGCTCCTAATCCATTGAATCTGAAAACCACAGGTTGTAACTTGATGTTTTGTCCCCTGGAGAGCAATCATCAGGATAACAAAAATCTGTGGCAATGGATTTTGAGCTCTGGAATCTGGATCTTTCAGAATTCTTCAAGATCAAAGAGCTGAACTAAAATGATCCCAATGTGTATCTGTTCTTTTGTGGTCAGCCATGAGCACAGCTGAGGCGGAGCGTGGCTGCTAAGCACTGATAGGTAGATCTGTCAGAGAAGTGAGAAACACGCTGGCTTGAATAGCCACAAACAACTGACAAAAGATGACAGGTTACAAAGTAGCAGCCGTGTTAGTCTGTATCCGCAAAAAGAACAGGAGTACTTGTGGCACCTTAGGGTATGTCTACACTACGGGATTAATCCGAATTTATATAATTTGAATTTGGGAAACAGATTGTATAAAGTCGAAATGTATGCGGCCACACTAAGCACATTAATGCGGTGGTGTGCGTCCAAGTACTGAGGCTAGCGTCGATTTCTGGAGCATTGCACTGTGGGTAGCTATCCCATAGCTATCCCATAGTTTCCGCAGTCTCCCGCGCCCATTGGAATTCTGGGTTGAGATCCCAGTGCCTGATGGGACAAAAAACATCGTCGCAGGTGGTTCTGGGTACAGCCTCACCTCCTCCCTCCCTCCCTCCCTGCATGAAAGCAACGGACGGCAGACAACCATTTCGCGCCTTTTTTCCTGGGTGAACACTGCAGACTCCATACCACGGCAAGCATGGAGCCCGCTCAGCTCAAGACAGCAGTCATGAACATTGTAAACACCTCGCGCGTTCTCGTGGAGTTTATGCTGAGCCAGGACCAGAAAAACGAGGCAAGGAGGCAGCGGCGGCAGCAGCATGATGAGGACATGGACACGGACACAGAATTCTGTGAAACCACGGGCCCCGGTGCTTTGGAGATCATGTTGTTAATGGGGCAGGTTCTATCCATGGAACGCCGATTCTGGGCAAGGGAAACAAGCACAGACTGGTGGGACCGCATAGTGTTGCAGGTGTGGGACGATTCCCAGTGGCTGCGGAACTTTCGCATGCATAAGGGCACTTTCATGGAACTTTGTGACTTGCTGTCCCCTGCCCTGAAATGCCAGAATACCAAGATGAGAGCAGCCCTCACAGTTGAGAAGCGCGTGACGATAGCCCTGTGGAAGCTTGCAACGCCAGACAGCTACCGGTCAGTCGGGAATCAATTTGGAGTGGGCAAATCTACTGTGGGGGCTGCTGTGATGCAAGTAGCCAAAGCAATCACTCAGGTGCTGCTATGAAAGTTAGTGACTCTGGGAAATGTGCAGGCCATAGTGGATGGCTTTGCTGCAATGGGATTCCCTAACTGTGGTGGGGCGATAGATGGAACCCATATCCCTATCTTGGCACCGGAGCACCAAGCCACCGAGTACATAAACCGCAAGGGGTACTTTTCAATGGTGCTGCAAGCACTTGTGGATCACAAGGGACGTTTCACCAACATCAACGCGGGCTGGGCGGGAAGGGTTCATGACGCTCGCGTCTTCAGGAACACTACTCTGTTTAAAGGGCTGCAGCAAGGGACTTACTTTCCGGACCAGAAAATAACCGTTGAGGATGTTGAAATGCCAATAGTTATTCTTGGGGACCCAGCCTACCCCTTAATGCCATGGCTCATGAAGCCATACACAGGCAGCCTGGACAGGAGTCAGGAGCTGGTCAACTACAGGCTGAGCAAGTGCAGAATGGTGGTAGAATGTGCATTTGGCCGTTTAAAAGGTCGCTGGCGTTCATTATTGACTCGCTCAGACCTCAGCCAAAGAAATCTCCCCATTGTTATTTCTGCTTGCTGCGTGCTCCACAATCTCTGTGAAAGTAAGGGGGAGACCTTTATGGCGGGGTGGGAGGCTGAGGCAAATCACCTGGCTGCTGATTACGCGCAGCCAGACACCAGGGCGATTAGAAGAGCACACCAGGAAGCGCTGTGCATCAGAGAAGCTTTGAAAACCAGTTTCATGATTGGCCAGGCTAAAGTGTGAAATATCTGTTTGTTTCTCCTTCATGAAAACCTGCCCCCTTTATTGACTCATTTCCTTTAAGGAACCCACCCTCCCCCTTCCCCCAGCTTGCTTTCAAACCAAATAAAGTCACTATTATTTAAAAATCATTTATTCTTTATTAATAGATTAGAAAAAGAGGGAGGGAACCCGGGTGGGATTTGGGAGGAGGATCGGTGGGAAGAAAAAGGCCACTAAAAAAAGGTTAAAAAAATGACAGCCTTTTGCTTGGGCTGTCCACTGGGGTGGAATGGGAAGGTGTACGGAGCCTCCACCCCCACCCCCCGCGTTCTTACACCTCTGGGTGAGGAGGATATGAGGGGGGGGGTACAGGGGCTGTAGCGGCAGTCTGTTTTCCTGCAGCCGTTCCTGAAGCTCCACCAGACGCCGGAGCATGTCTGTTTGCTCACGCAGTAGCCCCAGCGTTGCATCCTGCCTCTTCTGATCTTCCTGCCGCCACCTCTCATCTCGAGCGTCTCTCCTGTCCTCACGTTGGTCCCTCATGTCCTCATGTTGGTCCCTCCTGTCCTCACGTTCACTGGCTTCTTTCCTATACTTTGAAACCGTTTCCTTCCACTCATTCAGATGAGCTCTGTCACTGCGAGTGGAGTCCATAATTTCTGCAAACATCTCGTCTCGCGTCTTCTTTTTACGACGCCTTATCTGTGATAGCCTTCGGGATGGAGGAGGGAGGCTTGAGGAATTTGCAGCTGCTGTAGGGAGGGGAAAAAAGAGAGAATTGCTTAAAAAGATACATTTTGCAGAACAATGCTTATACTTTTTCAGGGTGACCAACACTATTCACATTATATAGCACATGTGATTTCTGTGCAAGGTCGCATTTTGCCTCTTAATACTGAGTGCCTGTGGCTTTGCTGCTAGAGATCACAGGTCCGGGCAACAGAATTCGGCTTGCATGCGGCCATGGTAAGCCATTGTCTTTTGGCTTCTGCGCCCTCCTTTCCCACATACCAAGCAAAGCCCGTAGAGTGCTGCAGTTTTTCTGTTAACATTCAGCAGCAGCAGAAAACAAACTAACCCCCCCCCGCCCCTCCCGCCATGAATTCTCTGGGATGATCGCTGTACCCCTCCCCCCACCGCGTGGCTGGTATCAGGGAAGATCCCTGCTAGCCAAACGTGAAAAGCTCAGGGCCAATTCCCCCCCTGCGCTTGGCTAACTGCAGGGAAGGATTTCTTTTNCCCCCCCCCCCCGCGGCCCCCCTCCCGCCATAAATTCTCTGAGATGCTCACGGTACTCCTCCCACCACCGCGTGGCTGGTAACAGGGAAGATCCCTGCTAGCCAAACGCGAAAAGCTCAGGGCCAATTTCCCATCTGCGCTTGGCTAACTGCAGGGAAGGATTTATTTTCAGCCACAGGCAAACAGCCCAGTAGGAACGGCCACCTCTGTCCCCTTAATTAAGTTCCCGTATTTCAACCAGGTTACCATGAGTGATATCACTCTCCTGAGGATTACACAACAAGATAAAGAATGGATGTTGCTTGAATGCCAGCAAACACCAGGACCATACGCTGCCAGGCTTTGTCAGGCAATGATACCAGATTACTTGCTACAAGCATGGCGTGGTCAAGTGTCCTACCATGGAGGACGGAATAAGGATGCACTGCCCAGAAACCTTGTGGCAAGGCTTTTGGAGTACCTCCAGGAGAGCTTCATGGAGATGTCCCTGGAGGATTTCCGCTCCATCCCCAGACACGTTAACAGACTTTTCCAGTAGCTGAACTGACCGCGAATGCATCCCAAGTCCTCAGGGCAAAGTAATCATTAAAAACCGTTTGCTTTTAAAACAAGTTTTATATTTTACAAGGTAAACTCACCTGAGGTCCCTTCCATGGGGTCATGGTCTTGGATACTGGCTTGGGAGGGTTGGGAGGGTACTTCAGTCAGGCTGAGAAAAAGATCCTGGCTGTTGGGGAGAACGGAGTGCTGTGTGCTCTCTGCAAGATCCTCCTCCTCCTCTTCCCCATCGGCAGAATCCTCAGGTGTAGCTGATGAGACTATCCCCGACCCGGAATCCACGATCACAGGTGAGGTAGTGGTGGCGGCCCCCCCTAGAATTGCATGCAGCTCGGCGTAGAAGCGGCATGTCCGCGGCTCTGACCCAGAGCGACCGTTTGCCTCCTTTGTTTTTTGATAGGCTTGTCTGAGCTCCTTGACTTTCACGCGGCACTGATCTGAGTTCCTATTGTGGCCTCTCTCCATCATGCCCTTGGAGATTTTTTCAAAAGTTTTGGCATTTCGTCTTTTAGAACGAAGTTCTGCTAGCACTGAATCCTCTCCCCATATAGCAATCAGATCCAGTACCTCCCGTACGGTCCATGCTGGTGCTCTTTTTCGATTATCGGCCTGCATGGTTACCTGTGCTGATGAGCTATCTGTGGTCATCTGTGCTCTCCACGCTGGGCAAACAGGAAATTAAATTCAAATGTTCGCGGGGCTTTTCCTGTCTACCTGGCCAGTGCATCCGAGTTTAGATTGCTGTCCAGAGTGGTCACAATGATGCACTGTGGGATAGCTCCCGGAGGCCAATACCATCGAATTGCAGCCACACTATCCCTAATTCGAAATGTTAAAATCGATTTTGGCGCTACTCCGCTCGTCGGGGTGGAGTACAGAAATCGATTTAAAGAGCCCTTTATTTCGAAATAAATGGCGTCGTTGTGTGGACGGTTGCAAGGTAAATTCGAATTAACGCTGATAAATCTGAATTAAAGTCGTAGTGTAGACCAGGCCTTAGAGACTAATAAATTTATTTCAGCATAAGCTTTCGTGGGCTACAGCCCACTTCTTCAGATGCATAGAGTGAAACACACAGACAGAAGATATTTATACATACAGAGAACATGAAAAGGTGGAAGTATGCATACCAATTGTAAGAGGCCAATCAATTGAGATGAGCTATCAGTAGCAGCAGAAGAAAAAACTTTGAAGTGATAATCGAGATGACCCATAGAAGGTGTGAGGAGAAGTTAACATGGGGGGAAAAAAATTAAATTAGTGTAATGACTCAGCCATTCCCAGTCTCTGTTTAGGCCTAAGTTAATTGTGTCTAATTTGCATATTAATTCGAGTTCAGCAGTATCTCTTTGGAGTCTGTTTTTGAAGTTTGTTTGTTGCAAAACTGACATCTTCAAGTCTGTCACTGAGTGATTAGAGAGGTTGAAGTGTTCTCCCACTGGTTTTTGAATGTTATGATTCCTGATGTCAGATTTGTGTCCATTTATTCTTTTGCGTAGAGACTGTCCAGTTTGGCCAATGTACCAGAGGGGCATTGCTGGCACATGATGGCATATATCACGTTGGTAGATGTGCAAATGAACGAGCCCCTGATGGTGTGGCTGACATGGTTAGGTCCTATGATGGTGTCACTTGAATAGATATGTGGACAGAGCTGGCATCGGGCTTTGTTGCAAGGCTAGGTTCCTGGGTTAGTGTTTTTGTTGTATGGTGTGCGGTTGCTGGTGAGTATTTGCTTAAGGTTGAGAGGCTGTCTGTAAGCGAGGGCTGGTCTGTCTCCCAAGATCTGTGAGAGTGAGGGATCATCTTTCAGGATAGGTTGTAGATCTTTGATGATGCGCTGGAGAGGTTTCAGTTGGGGGCTGAAGATGGCGGCTAGAGGCGTTCTGTTATTTTCTTTGTTGGGCCTGCCCTATAGTAGGTGGCTTCTGGGTACTCTTCTGGCTCTGTCAGTCTGTTTTTTCACTTCAGCAGGTGGGTATTGTAGTTTTAAGAATGTTTGATAGAGATCTTGTAGGTGTTTATCTCTGTCTGAGGGATTGGAGCAAATGCGGTTGTATCTTAGAGCTTGGCTGTAGACAATGGATCGTGTGGTGTGTCCTGGATGGAAGCTGGAGGCATGTAGGTAAGATGGGAGCTAGCAATCTGATTTGGAATCCTCGACAAGTAGCAGAGTGGAAAGACATGCAGATCCAAATGCTTTCAAGTCTCTCCAGGTCTGTTGTCACCACTTCTGCTGTCCTCTGTCATTCAACAAGCAGCATTGGCACAGCATAAATAAACAGAGGCTTTAATTGTTTCTAGTCCATTGGGTAGCAATGGTACAGATAGCACTGATACAGAGGAACAGGGTACCACCCGCTGTGCTGCTGGTTCCTAGACAATGTCAGAACACCTAGTGAAAGAGTCATGGGGTTCACTATTGGAACTTCAGTTTGTTCTGCTGTAAAGGTGTAAAGAGCTGCGGAGGCAAGACATTCAAAGCAATGAGAACAGCCCCAGAATGAATTGAAGAGGACATGTCTCAGTATGGAAGTACTCTGTGCACAGAACAATGCCCTGTCAATATCTAAGGGGGTGGGGGGATATACTATTTTCCTTAAAATAATGTTTTGATTACAATCTATTAGGTTCTCAATTATAACACCCCCTTGGACAGGACTACTCTGATACCTTAATTCCCAACTGCATATAAGCTCTTCTTAGAACTCCCTTTGTTCTAACAACCCCTCCATGATTTCCAAGACACAATGTGAGAGGGATCTTGGGTTACCCCAGACCACTGATCGAATAGAGGCTACTGGAAGTTTTGCACTGCAACTTTCTGCCCTGGACAATAGGGTTCACATTCAAACCCGATGTAAGCAGATGTGACTTCCATGGAAGACTCTGGGCCAGATTCAATGTTGATGTAAATGGTGGAGTAAGTTATGTTGGGTGTAATTAATAAAGCAGTGTGACATCCATTGATTTGACAGTTAGGTGTGCAAATTTACACACCGAGAGGGCTGGAAAAGCAATTACTAGGAAGGTGTAAGATCAAACAGATCCTTTCCCCCCCCATACTTCATTTGACACCCACCTGGTAGTTGTTTTTCCTGCTCCACTACTTCCTTACTTACAACTGCTGAGTGCCAAATTAGTGCAAGTTAAACTACTTTACCAACATGCATTTTTTACTCTACTTATACCCATGTTTGTCATTGCTGAATTTGGCTAAAGAAATGTAGGATCCACCCCCAGCACAGCAGCCTAAGTAGAATTTCAGAGTAGTCTCTTTTTAAATCCTGCATAAAGAAGCAGAGGCTATGCAAGCCCACCTGGATCCCTGGGTAATTACCCAGATAGCTGGCCCATCCTGCTATGCCTTCACTGCGATCAGTACCCCAGCCGGATAGACCAAAGCTAGCTCAGATATCTCTACAGATGGTGCAAATACGAATGTATATGCAGTGTCACTATGTCCTTAGAAATGGAACACTAGATCTGACTGGTGTGTAGTCTGGAAACCAGACAGTACAGGATAGGGGAATGAGCATCCAGCTGATAATCAAGCATCCCTGAGTTCTAATCCCAGCTCTGGCACTGAATCACTGTCTGCCCTTGAGGAAGTCAATTCTCAATGCCTGTTTCCCCATCAGTGAAATGGAATAGTCTTAACTACCTCAGGGAAGTTGTGAGGCCTAATTAGCTAATGCTGGTATCTAGCCAGGTGGTATAGCTGCATCCGAGGGTGCTAAAGGAGTTGGCGGATGTGATTGCAGAGCCATTGGCCATTATCTTTGAAAACTCATGGTGATCGGGGGAGGTCCCGGATGATTGGAATGCGTTACCTAGGGAGGTGGTGGAATCTCCTTCCTTGGAGGTTTTTAAGGCCCGGCTTGACAAAGCCCTGGCTGGGATGATTTAGTTGGGAATTGGTCCTGCTTTGAGCAGGGGGTTGGACTAAATGACCTCCTGAGGTCCCTTCCAACCCTGATATTCTATGATTCTATAAAATTCCATGCCCCCAAATCACTGCAGTACCTGAATGTTCATTCATTGTTTTGAAATTGTAAAGTGCTATCTAAATGCTAAATATCATTATTATTCCAGGTGAAATGGAGACACTTAATCCAGTTTCTCCATAAGCACCAAACACAGGGGGGCTGACTATCCTGTCAATGACATTGGTCTAAGGCACCTTGCCCTGGTGTGTCACAAAGATGATTTAGTTGCTGATTTAAATCCCCAATATAGATGCCCTTAAGCCAGTTTAAGTAGCATTTCTATTGCTTCAGCTTAGTTCAATAAAAGTAGTTAAGATAAACCAGTGTAAACACAATTTAAACTGGTTTAAATGCATCTACATTAGGATTTGATACCAGTGTAATGAAATCAGTTTGAACAGCTTCCACCAGTGTAACTAATATAGGAAAACCTAAATCAGGATGAGCTCCATTAAAGTCCTTTAAAGATTTTATGGACATAAAGCTAGTGTGAGAGGATGGAGTGTAGGTTGTTCTGGGCAGCATATGTGCATGTTACAGCTTCCTGATTCATAGAGAGAGGGGATTTTAATTGGTACAGTGACAAAGGGAAAGGGCTGGTGACTAATCCATTGAGTCATCTCCAGACTCTTCCCAGAATAGTTTCTTATAACTAGTGAATTACAGGATGTCTGGGCCCTACGCTTCCAGCCTAGTAAAGATAATCTTGAAAATATGCAGGAGCCCAATGGGCATTTTCATTAGTTTCTTTCAGTGGCATTGGATCAGACCCAAAATGCTGGCAGCTTGTGGGCTGGGTGCTGGGAGCCTTTTCTCCACTCCTTTTCCCTACCCTCTCAAATACCTGTTCATGAAGCAGTTCTAAGACTGACAGCGCTCCATGGAGCTAGACTATTTGGTTTGATGACACTCATCATGTCAAAGACAAACATCCCAAACATACGTTTACTGGTGCTTGGAAGTAGACTTGTATTTTGCATGTGTCAGCAAGGAGGCATGAGGATAGTCACTGCACTTTTTCAGGGCACCTGCTGCATACTTTAGGCATCTGCTCCATGCAAGTACCATGTTCTGAGCATCACTGTTCAGGCCCTCATCCACTGTACTCCGACTGTCACTCCCGGAATTTGACCCCCTCAGTATATTACACGGTACAGACACCACCTCACACCCCTACACACAGAGCTTTTGCTACAGTTTTAACTGATACTTTTTTTATTATTGTTTTTCCAGTGCTGGTGAAAGGTGCTGGTTCTGACAGCCCTGGAGATTGAAATCCTCAGTTTGAACAGGTACAACATGGGCATCACTAGTGCAAACTTCCTCTGTGCTGACCCAGCAAAGTGCCTCTGCCTGGTTTTGGAGTGATCACCCTAGGCATGCCTAATTGTAATCCTTGAGTTCTCTGCAGCAAATATCATTCAAGAGTGATCTCTGTCTACCACGGCCTGGACTGAGACCACCAAACTTATTGTACGTAGGCCATAAAACTGTTATTGGATGGTTACCAATTTTGGTCATTAGTCTGGTATAAACTGGTAGTATGTAGATGAAAGACTGTGCCATCTGTTCCCGCAGGTTTTTCTCTTTTACTTCAGGTTACCATGAAACTTGAAGCTAAGTCCCTTGTTTACCAACCCAATCAGATTTCATTACAATAGGCAGATAAATGGGTGTGGTGGACTATAAATGTGAGAGCTGTAAGTACTCATTATAGCTAGGCATAGAGTGGGACGGTGAAATGTGAGTTCACAAACTAAGCTCTGCCAATACATCTCAATCCTGATCTGAAAATCACCTGTTGTTCTAGTCCTTGGTCCCCAAGCAGCTCTGTCAGTGCACTTCAAGCCTAACCTGCAGTCCTCTGTGCTAAATTCAAGCTATCAGGAAAAGCATCCTGATAGTAAAACTTATTAAGTTGTGGAATAGACCAGTCACCCTAAGGATGTGGTAGATGCCCCGTTGCTGGAGATATTTTTAAATTACTTGACAAAACATTAGTGAATATGCAATAGGGAAGAACACTGCATTGGTAGGGTGATGCGTTACATGACATAATGTCTCTTCTGTTTCTAGTATAATTTCAAGCCATGAACGTCCACTACAGCCTTCCTAATTAATTCACCCCAAGGCTGACCTACACCCCACTATTCCAGACTGCTAGGCTAAGATTTTCAAAAGTAAGGGCCTGAAGGTAGGTTCCTAAGTCCATATTTAGGCACCTAAATAAGAAGCCTGATTTTCGAAAGTGCTCAACACGCAGCAGCTCCAGCTGATTTTCCCAGTTACCCTCTTTCCCCTTCTTGTTCCTTTGTCAACTCTTTCATTCCAGCACAGGGGCTGCAGATCTTGATCTCAGTTACACTAGCATACAACCAGAGAAACTCCACTGATTTATTCAGGGTAGCTCCATCTCTATGCTGGTGTCGGAGAAATCAGAATGTGCCCCAAAAGGAAGAAGTAAAGCTTTAATGATATAGACATAGATATAGACATACACACAAATCTTTCTAGTGACCTTTCATTATATTCAAATAAAAATGTTGTGCATTGCAATTAAAGAGGGAGACAGGCTAGAGGGTTAAAATGTGAATTTGTCAAGCTATTAACCTTTTAATTTAGAAGCAATGGTCACTAAATTATGGAGCACGTCTCCTTCCTTCTCCTCTGAGGAATGGCCCTTTGAAGATGATACTAGTCCGTTATGTGGACAAGCAATAAAACAAAATTAATCCTGCTCTGAAAATATGATCAAACACTGTCAGTGAGTCACAGCTCAGCCTGAGGGGGTTTAGAGACTTAAATCAGAGAGCTTGAGTGTCAGACAAACAGAAAATCCTAACCTCACACTCTCTCACTCCTTACAACAAAGCTAGGGCTTGTCCTTTTCTGTCACATTAACCATGCCATCTTGAGCTGGCACTCAGATACCATAGTGATGAGCATGGTATAAAAGCTTGGTTAGCTGTTATCTTGTTAGCTTTCATAAGATAGGCTGGGTCAATATGGGAGGCCTCCCAGGAAAACCCAAGGTACCACAGGACAGGAAATGATTCAATAGACAGCAGTCTTCTCTCTGAGTCAGTGCTGAGTCAGTCTAACAGCACAATGCTAGGGTGTACTGTGCATCTGGAGGTCCCGTCTTTCAGGTGAGATGTAATATCTGGGTCCTGACCCATTCGTGGTAGCTAAAAATCCCATGAAGAAGCTTGTGAGCCCTGGTTTCTGGCCAAATTGCAACCTGAGCAATTACATCCTGCTAGTCTAAAACACTTCTAGGCAGTTTCAGTGGGGGGAGTTGTCCCTCCTTTTCTCTACTAAAAAGGTGTGATGTTCCTGTGTGCTACTGCATGTGCTCCATCCCAGAGTTGGCTGAATTGATATGAGAAGGGGAAATACTACAATACCCAGAGAGAGCTATAGGATTCTTGGATGAAAGGCATTGCTTATATTAAAAGTATATCAGCCCATGTGACTATGCCTGAAGGAATTAGATGGGAGAAGAGAATAGCCAACATGGACATGATGAAGTAGAGAGCTGCAGCCTAGTCGGTGACAGCAGTAGCAGCAAATTGTTCTGCTATTGCCTGAAAGATTTGTGTTTGAAAGTGATTGTGACGTTTTCCAGCAACTGGACATAGCAGTAAAGTGAGACTCCTCTTGGGACAAAGTGCAGCTCACCATAACCATGGGATTGGCCCCAGGGTATCGAGCAGTGCTCATAGAAGATTTGGCAGTGGCACTGTACTGGGTCCTCTGGAATATGAAATTAACACCATAATCCTAGCAGTAGCTGCAGATGGAAAGGGAAGAGGCCAGGGAAGAGAAACAAACCTGATCACCTTTAAAATAATTATAATCTGCTGAGACATGTCCACGCAGTTCTAGATACCTTTATTTTTATATCCACTGTTCCTTGATCTGGTAGGCTGAGGACACAGGAACTGAAGTGATGCTGGAAGGAGCTGGGGATTCCTTGTCAAGGCCCTCTAACTTTGGCCCCTCTTTTCTCCATTTCCCACTACTTCCTGCCAAGCTTACTAGTCTAAGCCCTGGTCTACACTACAGGGTTAGGTTGAATTTAGCTGTGTTAGGTCAATTTTATAATGAATACATCTACACAAGCAACCCTGTTCTGTCGACATAAAGGGCTCTTAAAATTGACTTCTGTACTCCTCCCCGGCGAGGGGAGTAGCGCTAAAATCGACCTTGCTGGGTCAAATTTGGGGTAGTGCAGACGCAAATCGACGTTATTGGCCTCCGGGAGCTATCCCAGAAGGCTCCAATGTGACCGCTCTGGACGGCCCTTTACTCCAATGCACTAGCCAGGTACACCGGAAAAGCCCAGAGAACTTTTGAATTTCATTTCCTGTTTGGTCACTGTGGTGAGCTCAGCAGTACAGGTGACCATGCAGTCCCCCCAGAATTGCAAACGAGCTCCAGCATGGAGCGAACGGGAGACCTGGATCTGACTGCTGTATGGGGAGAAGAATCTGTGCAGGAAGAACTCCGATCAAAAGGAAGAAATGCTAATATAGGCCAAAATCGCACAGGGCATGGTGGACAGAGGCTACAACAGGGACACACAGCAGTGCTGCGTGAAAGTCAAGGAGCTCAGGCAAGCCTACCAAAAGACAAAGGAGGCAAACGGTCGCTCTGGGTCAGAGCCCCATACATGCTGCTTCTATGATCAGCTGCATGGCATTCTAGGGGGGGACTCTACCACTACCCCACCACTCTCCGTGAACACCTGGGGGAGTCTCATGCAACACAGAGGAGGATTTTGTGGATGAGGAAGAGGAGGAGGAGGAGAATGCGCAGCAGGCAAGTGGTGATCCATTCTCCCCAGCAGCCAGGACCTTTTCAGCTAATACCCTCCCATGGCGGGATCCCCGACCCTGAAGGTGGAGAAGGCACCTCTGGTGAGTGTACATTTGTAACTAGAGTACAGGGTTTAAAAGCAATAGTGTTTAATGTTTGATTTGCCCTGAAGACTTGGGATGCATTCACGGCCAGTACAGCTACTGGAGAAGTCTGTTAACGTGTCTGGGGATGGAGTGGGAATTCTCCAGGGACATCTCCATGAAGCTGTCCTGAAGGTACTCTGAAAGCCTTTGCAGAAGGTTTCTAGTGAGGGCTGCCTTATTTTGTCCTCCACGGTAGGACACTTTACCACACCAAGCCAGTAGCAAGTAGTCTGGAATCATTGCAGCACAAAGCATGGCAGCAAATGGTCCTGGGTTTTGGTTGCATTCAAGCGACATTCGGTCTATATCTTTCTGTTTTAGCCTCAGGAGAGTTATATCATTCATGGTCATCTGGTTGAAATAGGGGAATTTTTGTAAGGGAACAGTAAAAGGACCCCGTTCATGTTGGGCTGTTTGTGCTTGGCTAAAAGGGATCATCCCTGAGAATAGCCACGTGGCAGGGGGAGGGGTGAAGGGATCATCCCAAATAGCCATGTGTAGGGGTTGGGGGAGGTGTGTGCTGCACATCCACCCAAAAACCGCGGCCCCTCCTTTTAAATGGCAAACCCAACCGGCATTGCTTGCTATGGGAAAGGAGGGCGCTGCAGTTTGAAATATTCCCACATGTTATGAAGGTGTTAGAAGCCAAACCTGCGTACCCTTTGGCTTACCATGGCTGCCTAGAAACTGAATTCTGTTGCCCAGCCATGTGTGATGTGTCACCATACCGGCAGGCGCTCAATATAAAAGGCAAAATGCGACCTTGTACCTAAAGCACATGTGCTGTTTGCTGTGAATTGCTTGATTCACTGTGAAAGAGTATCCCTTTTGTTCTCAGAAATGTATCATCTTAAATTTTACTCTCCCTTTTTATCCCCCGCAAGTGCAAATGTTTCTATGCTCCCCCTACAATCTCCATTCTTGAGGGTATCACAAATTAGAAGGCAAAAAAATGCACTCGCGATGACATGTTTTCTGTGCTCATGCAGTCTTCCCTCACTGATAGGGCACAGCTGAATGCATGGAGGCATTCAATGGCAGAGTCCAGGAAAGTATGAAGTGAACGCGATGAGAAGAGGCAGGATACAATGCTGAGGCTAATGGGGGAGCAAACGGACATGCTCAGGCGTTTGGTGGAGCTGCAGGAAAGCCAACAAGAGCACAGACCACTGCTGCATCCACTGTACAACCACCTGCCCTCCTTCCCAAGTTCCATATCCTCCTCACCCAGACGTCCAAGAATGGGGGGGGGGGAGGCTCCGGGCACCCAGCCACTCCACTCCAGAGCATGACCCAAGCAACAGAAGACTGTCATTCAAACAATTTTGATTTGTAGTGTAGCTACAATAAGCAATGTCCTTCCCTCCTCCCCCATCCCACCTGGGCTACCTTATCAGTTATCTCCCTTTTTTTTTTAAATTAATAAAGAAAGAATGCATGGTTTCAAAACAATAGTGACTTTATTTCCTTTGCCAGCTGTGATCGAAGGGGGGAGGATGGTTGGCTTACAGGGTATTAAAATCAACAAAGGGGGTGGGTTTGTATCAAGGAGAAACACACACAACTGTCACACCATAGCCTAGCCAGTCATGAAACTGGTTTTCAAAGCCTCTCTGATGCGCAGCATGCCTATCTGTGCTCTTCTAATCGCCCTGGTGTCTGGCTGTTCAAAACTGGCAGCCAGGCGATTTGCCTCAACCTCCCACCGCGCCATAAAAGTCTCCCCCTTACTCTCACAGATATTATGGAGCACACAGCAAGCAGTAATAACAATGGGAATATTGGTTGCGCTGAGGTCTAACCTCGTCAGCAAACAGCGCCAGCGAGCTTTTAAACATCCAAAGGCACATTCTACCACCGTTCTGCACTTGCTCAGCCTATAGTTGAACTGCTCCTTACTACTGTCCAGGCTGCCTGTGTATGGCTTCATGAGCCATGGGAGCAAGGAGTAGGCTGGGTCTACAAGGATAACTATTAGCATTTCAACATCCCCAACAGTAATTTTCTGGTCTGGGAAGTAAGTCCCTTCTTGCAGCTGCTCAAACAGCTTGGAGTTCCTAAAGATGTGAGCGTCATGCACCTTTCCTGGCCATCCCACGTTGATGTCGGTGAAACGTTCCTTGTGATCCACCAGTGCTTGCAGCACTATTGTGAAGTACCCCTTGCGGTTTATGTACTGGTTGGCAAGGTGGTCCGGTGCCAAGATAGGGATATGCGTTCCGTCTATCGCCCCACCACAGTTAGGGAAACCCATTGCAGCAAAGCCTGCACATTTCCCAGAGTTACTACCCTTTATAGCAGAACGTCAGTGATTGCATTGGCTACTTGAATTACAACAGTCCCCACAGTAGATTTGCCCACTCCAAATTGATTCCCGACTGACCAGTAGCAGTCAGGCATTGCAAGCTTCCATAGGGCTATCGCCACTTGCTTCTCAGCTGTCAGGGCAGCTCTTATTTTGGTATTCCTGCGCTTCAGGGCGGGGGAAAGCAACTCACAGAGTTCCAGGAAAGTGGCCTTATGCATGTGAAAGTTTCGCAGCCACTGGGAATCATCCCATACCTGCAACACTATGCGGTCCCACCAGTCTGTGCTTGTTTGCCGGGCCCAGAATCGGTGTTCCACTGTATCAAACAGCCCCACTGCCGCCATGATATCCCAATTGCCACATCCCGTGCTTTCAGGAACGTCTGTGTCCATGTCCTCACAATCGTCCTCATGCTGCCATCTCTTAGCCAGGCTTTGCACATACTGCAGTATAATGCGCGAGGTGTTTACAATGCTCGCATCAGCAGCGGTGAGCTGAGCGGGCTCCATGCTTGCCATGCTATGGCGTCTACACAGGTAACCCAGGAAAAAAGGTGTGAAATGATTGTCTGCAGTTGCTTTCACGGAGCGAGGGGAGACTGACGACATGTACCCAAAACCACCCGTGACAATGTTTTTGCTCCATCAGGCATTGGGAGCTTAACCCAGAATTCCAATGGGCAGCGGAGACTGCGGGAACTGTGGGGTAGCTACCCACAGTGCACTGCTCCGTGAGTCGATGCTAGCCACGGTAGTGAGGACGCACTCCACCGACTTAATGCGCTTAGTGGGGACATACACAATCGACTGTATAAAATCAATTTATAAAAATCAACTTCTATAAAATCGACCTAATTTCGTAGTGTAGACATACCCTAAGTGATTAATACTTTTGGATACTTTGCTCTCTATGGCCTTAGAGAAGGGCTATGCCAGGGCCAGCACCTGTTCAGGTGTCTCACTGGTTCTAGATGCAGAGCTTAATTTACTATTGCTCTATGTCCCATTTATGCCCCTCCTGCTGTGTAGAGGGGCTATAAAGAGAGCGTATCTACACACCAAGGAATTCCTCTAGCACAGGGATATCCCTGGATGGTATAGAGCTATCCTTGGAGTAAGGACATCTCTGGATTGCTTCTGTGCTTCACTATACTTGGATGCCATAATGGTGAACAAATACAACAGCCTCCAAGCCTCTCAAACTTACTGGGGGTGAAATAGGCCCCTAGATGACTTCTAATCATGGGGAGGCACAAATGTAGTGCCCTTTGGTGCCCCTTTCCCCCCGACCCCTTTCTGCACCAAGCATAGTTCAGCCAGAACAGAAGCTGTTGGGCTTCAGGTTCATGATGTGTTAGTGTGGATTTAAGGGCACGCTTCCTAATAGTTTGAAATGTCCTACAGTCTGTGATCAGAATTCTACCTTGTGTCCACTGTTTGCTTAGTTACCTGTGGTGGATTCTCCAAATTCTTAAGGAGCAAGTATCATGGATGGTGAAAAAGTCGAATGCTGTTTTACTCACCTGTCCAAAACAAAACAAAACAAAAACCCGCACTTGTCCCAGGCAAATGGGGAATAGAATTTTGCGTAGCTGGTCGAAGATCTTGTTGATATATGGAAGACTGTATATAATTTTGTAGGTCCTATAGTTGTAATTTTCTGGTTTAAGTTTATCCTTTCCTCAAAGGTTTTTAGGTTGAAGTTGCTTACCTAACCTCTCTTTCATATGTAAATAGCATTTCTAAACCACTATCATAATTGCACCCCACTAGGGAACCTTTTCCTCTGGAGTGAGTCCTGTTTTCAATTAATCTTCTGCACTGTGGGGGACAGACTAGCTGCTTTTCTTTAAAGGGACAGGTGGTTTAGGCCCAAAATAAAATAAAACAGGTTCTCCAAAGCATGATGATACAAATGCTTCAATGAAGTTAAAAATACAATGAAGTGACAGTTGTTCTTTGGTTTGGGTTGAAATATTTCCCTACTGTCTTAACAACCCAAACATTGCAGGAGTATGCTAGAGAATAAGAGCCAAAAAGTGAAATTGACTTTAAATACTAGGGAAACTGGCTACAGTATTTTTATTGTACAAACGTAGAGAAATACGAAGAAGTAATCAAGCAGCATAAACAGTGAAAAGTAAGTGAAGTTTTTTAAATGCTCTCAGTTCTAGTGGTCGAAGGTGTTATTAGTAACAGTGATCTTTGTATCTCAGGTTTCAGAGTGGTAGCCATGTTAGTCTGTATCAGCAAAAAGAACGAGGAGTACATGTGGCACCTTAGAGACTAACAAATTTATTTGGGCATAAGCTTTCATGGGATAAAACCCACTTCATTGGATGCATGCAGTGGAAAATACAGTAGGAAGACATATATACACAGAGAACATGGAAAAAATGGGTGTTGCCATACCAACTCTAACAAGACTAATCAATTAAGGTGGGCTATTGATTAGTCTCGTTAGAGTTGGTATGGCAACACCCATTTTTCATGTCCTCTGTGTATATATGTCTTCCTACTGTATTTTCCACTGCATGCATCTGATGAAGTGGGTTTTAGCCCATGAAAGCTTATGCCCAAATAAATTTGTTAGTCTCTAAGGTGCCACAAGTACTCCTGTTCTTTATATCTCAGATTCCTTAGCTGTAAAATGGAGATAATGCATAGCTATTGTTAGGGAGTTGTGCAGCTTAATTAATTGATGTTTGTTAAATGCTCTGAGATACTTGGATGAAAGGTGCTACAGAAATGCAAATGATTGTAATTAACTGCCTGATGTGCCACTGCTCCCTGCTGGATGGAATCAGAGCTGCTTAACTATGTGTCATAATCTCTATACTGCTAACAGCCCATAGAGATTTCCCTTTAGTTTAAGTGTCAGGTGCCTGTGCCATAAGACAGAAGATCCGAATTCTATCCCTCCTCTCACCTTAATGTTCTGTGTGATTATGGTGTGCAATAAAGTGGCAACTGCAAAGTCATAGATGACCCTGGATTATTTTTTATTATGATTTATTTGAAGTTGTACAAATATACTTAACTAGACAGTGTCCGTTTAACCTTTCAGGTTAGTAAGTTGCATTGAAAATGCCAAACACCTGAACAGAGATGTCTCCATATGCCCAAAGGTGTGTGTGACTCTTCATCTTATATGCTGTGGGAAAGGCCAAGGTTTGTGAGCGGACCGTTTCAGCTGCTGCTAGAAGACTGCCAAGTAAGGTTAGGACAGTCGCTTTCAATTTGCCAACCCTCCCCTCTTTTCATCACAGCCTTTAGGATCAGCGCCAGAGCGGAAGGGATGGCCAATGGGAATGGTTGAGTGCTGATTTGAGGGGCTTCTTTGGAATCTCTGGTCATTTGCTGGCTGGAAAGACTTTGCTGCAGTATTATCACCAATTTTTCACTTATCTTGCCCTAGTGAACTGGATTGCGCTCCCTGACTCTGCTCTGGCCCTGGCTTTTGGGGATGAATGGAGGGAGGGGCAGGATATGAATGGGGTGCTTTTGGTATATTTAGTATAATTCCTGGTCCTATAACACTTGCCTGTTGGCGCAAATGGCCAGGTCCCAACCAGGACCCCATGGCCTCCCTTCTGCTCTAAATGAGGTCTATAAAAAGGTCTCAGATACTTGGATGAAAGGTATCTCCCCCCCAACTCACTAGCTGTGTTCAGGGGATGGGTGTGGTATGTCAGGAGTCCAGGATATGCCTGCACTTCCAACCTCCATCCAGCCTGCAGATACTATCAGATTCACTGAGTGTTTGAAACTCTGTCTTTGTTTTTCTGCTCTGCCATTGGCTGTTGTTTCTCTCCTGCCAGTGCTACTTCTTGGTAGCCAGGCTCAGAGAAAGATTGAATAGCCATATTCCTAACACCCTTCCAGCTCCTGCTCCCATTAGTTTTCTCCATCTCCTGCATACCTCTCCTGTTCGACAGTCTCCTCCTTCCCAGTCATTCTCCTTCCAAGCTTCAGCCCCAATTTCCTTATAGATTAATATTTTTAAAATATACGACTTTAGTGATATGCTCAACTATGCAAGGAGCCACATGATCTTGTTTACCCATCCCATATCCACTCTATCTTGTTTTTTGATACTACCCTGGTGTGTCTTTGTCTTTACTTATAAATTGTAAGCTCCTTAGAGGAGAGATTGTGTCTTCTTATCTGTTTGTACAGCACACAGTACAGTGGAGCCCTGATCTAGACTGAGACCCTGAGAGGCTACTACAATCCAAATAATCCCTTGAGAGAGGCTGGGGTGTATTGGGAGAGAAGTTCTGGTGTGAGGGTATCGAGAAGAGCTTTGGTTCCCATTAACTCTGTGGGTCCCAACCTCTCCCTACTTGCCAAGCATCAGCATTGGAGAAAATGTACCCAAGATTTTATAAAGGGAGTAGGGGGGAATGGTGTGGTCCCTCAGAGAACTGGTGACATGGTTTTGTTTAGTGTCTGAGACTGCAGTACGAATAAGGACCTCTTTTAGTCATGCTGTTGCCACTTGGGTCCAGATCCACAAAGGGAGGGAGGTGCCAAAAACCTTTGAGGGTCTGGGCCTGGGTGCTTAACTGACAGTACAGGCAACTGAGGGTAGTTCTCTTAGTCACCTATTTTTTGAGAGCCACATGGCCATTTGGGGGTTAATACTCTTCTTTCCAAGTTGCTGAGTGACTCAGGTGGGGCTAATGAGCACTGCCTTGCCTAGCTAATTAGAAGAGCTGAAAGCAGCAGCCTGCAGTTCTGGAGGTGGGGAGATTTTTGCAGAGGGAATAGAGAGTGTGTGGGTTTTATTTCCAGGATTTTTCATAAATAAAACCTCTGGTAGGAGCAGCACAGTTCAGCTGGGGAAGGACAATGAGATGAGGCTTCTCAGTTACCAGATCTGCCTTAGTTTAGGGCTTCAACATGAAGTCCAGGGGGATGCAGGAAATCTGGGCCATGTCCTCCCCTCCATATCTGGATTTGTAGTGTTTAAGGCAAATTGGTGTGTAGAAAAACAAGGCTTATGGGATCCAGCATAATTTCGCCACAACATTTTCCCTGAGCTTATCCATTGTACAGCAAAATGCACGTTTCCCTGTTGTATTAAGGTAGAGTGCCATGATGGAAGGTCTGCATCAAAGCAGCACTCTGCATGGCTAAAGGTGGCACCTTCGGGAGCTCATCCCCACAAATGCATGTATTTGCTATAACTGCCGTTAGTGCTAGATGTAGTATGACAGTAGCGCCTAAGAGCTCTATCTGAGATTGGGGCCCCATTATATGGGCTGCTGTAGACACAAAAGACAGCCCTTACCCCCAAAGAGTTCACAGCCTAAGTAGTCAAGGCACAAAATGAGTGGGAAAACGGATACACAAGAGGGTGAAGTGACTGGCCTAAGGTCACACAATATGTCAGTAGCAGAGCCAGGAACAGACCGCAGGTCTCCTGAGTCCTAACCCAGTGCCTTCTCTCCTAGACCATGCTGCCTCTCTACTAGTTCTTCCAGAATTGGAATATACTCAGGACACTGAAGTCAATACTTCCCACTTTAAGAAAAAAAAGTGCTATTGGATCATAAACAATTTCCTCTGAAAGACCACACCTTCAGCAGCAAGCAGCCTAGCATCATGCATGGACATTGCTTCACACTTACTCAGAGGAAAGAGTGCCACCTACTGAGTATGTCTTCACTGCAGTTGACTTGAAGTATCACACTCAAGTTACTCCTCTTGAGTTAACCTAGCTCAAGTGAGAACAGCCCCATTGCCAAATAACATTTAAGTTGTGGTGTCCACGCTAGCACCGCACTCACTTTTGTGTAGCTCTAAAACTTCTAGGGATGTATCTCATGGTTCTTTTCACTGCAGTAAGATGAGCTGCTCTGTGAATTATTTCCCAGCGAACTGTGGGATAACTTGTCTGCCCTGTCTTTGCACACAGGGCAGGGAAATTGTGGGAAGGCCCTGGAGGACTATAAGCACTTGAGTGAAGCAAGCCCTCTGTGTTCAGCGATCATTCTGGGCCCAAGATGCTTGAAAAAGATCCTCTTCATTCAGTGACACAGTTTCGAATACCTCTGCATAGCAGAATATGGGTATTCTGCAGAACCCATAGCAGCTGATGAGTTGTGCTAATTCACACATTTGCCTGTACCCCCTGACAGGCCCTGAGCCAACTTGAGTCAAAAGTGCCGTCACACTTGAGGTAAGAGTTATATGTGGACAAGACTTGAATTAGGGGCAACACTCAGATTGTAACTTGAGTTAACTTTGCAATGAAGGCATATCCTGACTCACCAACACCACTTCTGACAGCCCTTGGTATGATGATATGATAGTGAACTTTAAGCATGGGAAGCAAGGGATGTCCAAAAGGGATCTGGATTTTATTAGACTATCATATTTATCAGAACAAAACCAAAGAATGCTATAACTGTTTTTAACACCAGCCTCCTGCTTAGTATGTTTTTCCACTCAGAGGCTTGATCCTCAAAAAGTTGAGAGTTCAAGTTCCCTTTTCTCTGCCTGCCTAACCATCTCTTAAGTCTGTAGTTTGTAGCCTTTCCTGGCATGCTGGCCCTTTAAATACAAAACTAGAGACAAAACCAGCAATCATTTTGCTTCTGACTGTTACAGGCTGTACTTCCCTTGCTTCTTGTTGGTGGTATTTAGTTCCTCTGATGATGTTTTTCCTTTGCTTTTTCTTTGTCTCATTCCTAAGGCTTTCCCTAGAGCACTCCTGTCCTAGGTCATTACTTAGCTTGTGAGATCCAACAAGATCACTATTTGTCTAGCTATAAGATCTATGAAAAAGCAGCTCATCAATTCAGAAAATCGTCTGGGTGGTAACCCTACTGTCAGCCTATTTTCTTCCCTTCCACCAAACTGGCTGAAGAGGGCTCTGGGGAACAAGGCAGGCACCGAGAGCTGCTCCTCAGCAGACACATCTGTGTCTTTCATCAGCTGGGCTCAGGGAATACCACTAACTGGGGAGGGAAAAATCTCTTCGGAGCTGATAGGCGAGCCATTTCCATCCTCCCATACTGAGGAGAGACAACCCGGTGGGGAGATGATAATTTTAGAAGTGGCTAATGCTGTACATTGTTTGGCAGAAATTATTGCATTATATATGGGGTGGGGGAGGAGACATGACAAAATAAACAGTAAATAGGCATAGGTAAAATAAATTTGCATTAGTAAACAGGGAAGAGTTGCAAAAATAACTAATGATGGTTATGTGGAGGGGCAACTGGGAATAGTACCTCTGCATGTATAATATCACTTTCCCCTATTTTTTGTCTTTGTAGACTGGGCAAGGATTGTTTCTTTCTATAAGTAGTAAAGGACCTACCACATTTTGGATGCTACTGTAATGTTAATTAGATGTATAGATGCACTGGACTCTACCCTGCAACTTCATTTGCCAAAACCCACTAGAAGAACATCAGTCACATCTGAAAACCACTGTGTGTTGTGTTAGTTATCCCTTTGGAGACTGTGGGTATATACGCACGTGGCATCCTACACATGGATATGGCTGGCAGTCTGGAAAATGTCAGGGTTATAAAAGCTAAGCTCCTTTTGCTTTCCACAATTCTGGATGATTAATTTGTCATTTTAAAGTATTGTTCAGTCTGAAAAGTGTGTCTGTAAAAATGGCGTCATAGGATTCTGTGTCTGTCTTTCAGTTGTTCCAGGGCAAATTTCCTCAGTTTACTATAAAGAGAATATTTTTGTACTTTGCAGCCCTGCAAACTCAGCATGAGATCTGAGGGTTCATCAGGTTCTTTCGTCCTCATGCATCATCATTAGCATATAAGATCCTGCAAACTAAGTTCTTCACTTGCTTTCATCTGTGCAACCTTATCATCTTCAGCAGGGTTGTACGGGCACAACTGAGGATGGAATTTAGCTCTGCAGTTAAAGCTTGGCCAACAATTCTGTGGAAGATGCAGAAACAACACTAGAAGACCGCTTCCGTTCCTATATCTGTACTTGCTCTGCAGGGTAGAAAACAATGAAAACTTATTCTTACCACTAGATTAAATAATTCTCATTTTGAATACTCACAGGGAGCAGAATTGTTCAATAAAATGGCCATTTTCCCCACAGTCACATTTGAGTCAAACTGGACCTAAGCAATTTCCCTCCCTCAGTTAGTTTGATAAAAGCATACAGAAATATTAGTGGTATAAAATAGATGGATCAGGAAGTTCTATTCACCCTGTCTCATAGCATGAGAACAGAAGGACATTCAATGACATTGAAAGGTGGCAAGTTCAGAACTGATAAAAGGAAGTACTTTCTTTCACACTTAGCCAGTGGAACTTGCTGCCACAAGATTTAATTGAGTCCAAGAGTTTAGCTGGATTCAAAAGGGTTAAAATAGTAAATGTTACAAAATACACAAGAATTGTGTGAACAATGTAAGGCCCCATACGTCAGGGCTAAATCCAACCTCTGATATTTGGGGTGATGGAGTAATTTTCCCAGGGACCAGGTTAAATCTATTCCTGTCTACTGTGAGATCTTACATCTTGCCTGAAGAATCTGGTGCTGGTTACTGTCAGTGACAGGGTATTGGATCATTGGTCTGATCCTATGTTCCTAGGCAAAATGTCAAGTCATACTATATGTGCCCAAACCTATCCCCCATTGCACTCCTGTGGATGCTTCACACACACACGAATTGCCAGGCTGGATCAGACCTGAGGTCCATCTAGTTCAATATCTTGTCTCCAGCAGTGTCCAGCACCAGGTGCTTCAGAAGAAGGTGTAAGAACCCTGCAGTAGGCAGATGTGGGATCATCTGCCCCGCACATGGGCCTCATCCTGATCTCTAGAAGTCAGTGATGGGCCCGAACCCTGAAGTAGGAGGTTTAACATTTTTGTTGTCATTCATCATGATCACTCTGGATCTGTTCAATCAGTTTGAAATCTTGTTAAGTTCTTGGCCTCAATGACTTCCTGGGGCAGTGAATTCAACAGTGTAATCACACATTGTGTGAAAAAGTATTTCCTTTTTTCAGTTTCCTACCTTTTAATTTAATTGACTGTCCCCTTGTTCTGGTGGTATGAGACAAAGAGAACAGAAGTTCCTTGTCTACCTTCTCTAGACCATTCATTATTTTATATACTTCACTCAACACAACAGAATGATTTATCTGCCCCAGAAATAAGGAGGAAGCTGAAAGAGGCTGCTGGGCATTGAGGATGGTTCAGTCCATTATTTTAATTCATGTTTAGGAGCCCTTTGTGGTAGTAATAATAATTAATACTTGCCACTTTTCATCTGAAGGTCTCAAAGTGCTTTACAATGTCAGTTAAACATTATTATCCCCATTTTACAGAGAGGGAAACTGAGGTACCACCCAGTTTCCTATTGTGCTTCATAGGCCTTGCCTCCTTTTCCCTTGATCTTCCTTCCATGCTTAATATTTATCTTCTCCTGCCTTCTCTGCCCAGTTGCACAGGCGGAAGGGGAGGAGGGTCAGGCTGTTCAGAATTTGAATATGCTGTGGCATTGCAAAGACGGAGGGTGGGATTTCCTGTCTGTCTTAGTTTGGATGCCGGCTAAGTTGTTATTTCAAGGTGTCAGCTTGTTTGCAATGAGAACAGACAGCTCTATCGCTTTCTTCACAATGTGCCCCTCCTTTAGCTAAAGAGGAAGGCACGCAGCAGTGGCTGCTGTGTTGCTGCAGGGGACTGTGCCTTAAGGGAGGAGAATACAAACACAGGAACAGAGCATTGGACGAGGAGGTGGAGACATATCGGATGTAGGGGGCGGGGTTGGAGGTGGGAGCAGGTGGCAAGTTGTTTATCTGCTCAGCTGTTGTGTGGCTTGAGAGAGACAGAAGCAGCTGGGAGAAGGAAGGAAGGAGCTCAGGGTCTATCAGTTTTTCTGCCTTACAGGTTTGTAACCGTTGCAAAACAACTAGAGAACAATTCACCTGGGACACAGGCCCCAGCCTTGGCAGTGCCCATTGAGGCATTCACTAGTATATTTTCCTGGCAGAAATCTCCCTCCCCCCCAGAGACACGTCTGTGCCCATGTAGGATCTGTGGTATATGTATAGGGGGGCACTGACACTCGAGGCAGGCACTAGTATATGACTGTGCAAGTCCCCTGGAAGCATCCACTGCTATGTGCCAGCAGGGGCCCTGGCAATGGTTTCTGGGGCATACATTGGTATCTGCTCATGCAAATACCCTGGAAATGTCCCCTGGAGTGGGACAGCTGGGCTCCTGGCAGTGTTTTTGAGAGCATACTTTATATGCCCATGTAAGTACCCTGGCATTATCTTTTGGGGCTTGCCAGCAGGGTCCCTTGTAGGTGTCTTCTTATTGGCTGAAGCCATGCCAATTGAAGCTTTCCAGCGGCAAAGCTTTCTTCTTCCAATTACAAAGAGCCAACGTGGGTATTATCATTGATCTATGTCATGTCTTAGTGCTTTTAACAGTGAAGAAAAATACCATTATGAGGCTTAATTTGTTCAAATGGTTTCAGACAGGGTTAATATAACTCATCAATAAATGCCAGTTTTTATTATGTTTTAATTACAATGTAATTTCAACAGGGTAGGCTTGTCCTGGCTGCTCAATGTGTCTAGTGGTTTGTTGTTTTCTTTTAAGTGTATTTCCTTGAGCTTCAGTGATTAACAGGCATAGCAATTGATACATTGCCAGAGAGCCTGATTGGCTCAGTGTACACAGGGATTTATCCCTGTTCCCTACGATCATGGTGTGTAGCCATCACGGGTTTACATCAGTGAAATAAATGGTAACAAATGCTAGGGTGGCTAAAACATGCCTTCAGGCCAGATTGCACTCATTGGAATTCTACTGTGTTTTCCAAAGCTGCGCTCTTCCTTCAGGCATTGGTGTGGTCAAGGAGCCTGCAGGTTCCAACGTGCTATGGTCCAACTTCACCCAAGTAGCCTTGGGGCTGCTCTTGATTTATTTTATGTGAATTAGCCACTCCCCTCATGTTACTAGCAAGTTTCCAATGTGGTCCTCGTTTGGGCAGAGTCTGAACGTTCCTAGACTGAAGTCTTTGAACCTATTATGTCGGCCAGGCAGCTTGCCTGCTGCCCCTTATCAATATACCTTGCAAAATGTTCACCTGGATGCTGTGAAGGAGAAAAGGACAGTCTAGCAAGGCTATTGGTGGATGTTAGTCATCTTTCCTGAGCAAGGAATCCCAAAGACTCCAGCAATCATTGGTAACTTGATACTCCTTGTCTTGTTACCCTTCAGCATCCAAGAGTGAGGTCTGAATTAGGGTAACCAGATGTCCCGATTTTATAGGGACAGTCCTGATTTTTGGGGCTTTTTCTGATATAGGTACCTATTACTCCCCTACACTGTGCTTCCTGCCACCTCCGCCCCCAGCCCTAGCCGTGTTTCAAACCTGTTTAAACTATACTTAAACCTGTTCATTTCTGTAACACAGGCAATTGCTTTATGAACTTGCCCTGGCTACACTACACCACCTTTCATTGCTTCTTTCCAGCAGTGAATCTTCACAAAAGAAAGGAGGGAAAGCAGCAACAAACGTCTGTCTTTCTTTAACACCAAAAAACATCTCTCTCCTCCAGTTCCCTGCACCTTCAAGCAAAGCCAGATGAAGTGTATCACTATCTGTGTCAAAGCATCCAGCCTTTCTCTCTCCCAGAGGGTAAACAGTACAGAGGAGTGGGAGAACTAGCTTATAAACTTCAGGCAAAAACAGGTATAAGTTCTAGGGTGACCAGATGTCCCGATTTTATCGGGACTGTCCCGATATTGGCTTGTTTGTCCCGCGTCCCGACCGATGTGCGGTCGGGACACTGGACAAACAAGCAATTTTGTTGTCCTGGAGGGATTCTCGCCCCCCCCTCCACGCCCCAGCTCCGTCCCCTCCTTCCCGCATTGGCTCCCTCCCCAAATCCCCGCCCTGGCCCCACCTCTTCCCCAACCACGCGGAATTCCTCCTCCCTCCCAGGCTTGCAGCATGGCGGCGCAAGCCTGGGAGGGAGGGTGGCGCTTCCTGGAGCTGGTGAGTCAGCTCCGGCACCGGGCGGGCAAGGGGGCTGCTCCCCCAGGAGGGAAATGAGGGGGCTCCTGCCCAGGCCGCTGCACAGTCGAGGAGAGCGGCTGGTGCTGGGGGAACACGGAGCAGAGACCAAGCAGCGGTTACAGGATGGTTTGGCTGCTGCCGCCATCCAGGGGATTGAGCGAGCTCTGGAAAAGTGCTGGGGCTGGGCAGGAAAGTGCCTCGGATCTCGCAGCCCTGGGAACCCGCTCCCCTGGTGTAGTGATGCTGCAGGAGGGAACCACATTAACATGGTGATTAGCCCTGTGCTCTCCGCTCCAGCCTGGACCAGCTCCGGGGGCAGAGCTCGGAGTCAGGTAGCAAATGGGAGGGAAACTGCTCAGACCGGCTTCACCGGGACCATGAAGCAGCCCTTTTCCGCACCCACACGTTCGTGCTCTGAACCAGTCCCTGGGAGGACCCCTTCGGTGTGCCAGGCTCACTTAGGGTCACCAGGGCAAGCCCCTTGGCTTCACCGCCGCCTTCAGGGCCCGGGGCCGGGAGCGCAGTGCGGAGGCTGCTCCAGCCCTGCAGCCCGCGGGGCAGTGCGGTGGGTCGGAGGCGGACATGCTCCTGCTGGGAGGGGCCGGGCCCGGCTACCTGGTTCGCCCCCTGCCCGGGTCCCCGAGCTCCCCGCGGCTGGAGAGGGGCTGTCCTGGGCTGCGGGGGCGAGTGTCCCAGCCCTGGTGGGGTGGAGCGGAGCAGCCCCTGCTGCGGGGCCGGGGCGACGGAGCCCGGGAACGGCTGGGCAGGGAGCTGCAGGAGGGGCCCGGAGCGCGGCTCGGCTGGGGGGTGCTCCGGCCGTTTTTGTTTTTTTTTCCCTCTCCGCTGCCCGCTTTTTTCTTCTCTGCCCTCCTCCCCCGCGGCCTTTCCCCCCCCCCCCGCGTCCCGATATTTAATCTGTGGCATCTGGTCACCCTAATAAGTTCTGAGGAGGAATTGCATCCAGCTGTTTAAGGTAGCTTTTGCTGTGGAAATATAGGATGATAACACAGTTAAGAGAAAAGTTCCTGTGTAAAGTATAGCTACTGCCCTATTGGCAGACCCAGTTATTTCGTGGTTGTGCCACAGTTGTTTTGGTGTTGCCTTCAGTCCCATCTATGCCGCCTACTATGCCATACTGGTTATAACATAGGCTGGTTACACCTATGCAGCTGAAAGCAAACACTGTCATAACACAGTTGGTCTTGTCTACTTGGACTATTTTTCTCCTCAGTGGTAGGAATTTTTATTGCCAGTACTAGTGTGGGCTCGGGGTCCTAACTACTGTCATCTATTCCTGTTTTGAGCAGGATTAGCCAAGGTGTTCGTAGGAAAGGAGGGCAGATCTGAGTTGGGTTAGGTCCTATTTACACTACAAGATGAAACATCCACCAACATAGTTAATTTTATAGTATTGTTTGGACCTAAGGGCTAATCTGCACTGGCAATGCTAAAGCGCGGTCGTGGCAGCAGTTTAACATACCTTGTGTACAGGGCCGGCTCCAGGCACCAGCTGAGCAAGCTGGCGCTTGGGGCAGCAGATTGTTGGAGGCGGCATTCTGCCCAATCCTAGGGCGGCACGGCCGCTTTTGTTGTTGTTGTTGTTGTTCTTGTTCCGCTCCTGCCGCCCTGTAGGGGGCGGCGGCGCGGAGAACCAGAGTGCCCTGCAGGGCAGTCCTCTTCCTTCCCTCTCCGCCGACCGGAGCGGAGCCCTCGTGGCAGGCGGCAGGAGGCGGTGCAGCGGGAGGGGCCACGTGGCAGCGCCCCTGCTGTAGCCCTGGCCGCCCCTTCTCTCTCTCTCCCGCCCGCTCCTTCCCCCTCCCCCCCCCCAGCCGGTCTCCCTGCACTCGCTCTGGCCGCCCCGTGTTTTTTTGTTTTGTTTTTTGTTTTGCTTGGGGCGGCCAAAAAGCCAGAGCCGGCCCTGCTTGTGTAGTCGCAGCACAGCGCCGGGAGAGAGCGGCTCCCAGCACTTGTGCACTGTCTATACTGGCACGTTACAGCGCTGAAACTTGCTGCGCTCAGGGGGGTGTTTTTTCAGGCCCCGAGCAAGAAAGTTGCAGCGCTGTAAATTGCCAGTGTAGACAAGCCCTTAGTCTCTTCCTCTGTTCCCTGCCTCATGCACAGGAGCAGGTTGCAGCTTATAGTGGGTAGAATTAAGGAAGATAACTCCCCTATCTGTGCAGATATTTGGGGGGCAACAGCATGTCTAGCATAAGCTCTAGAGAGGATACGTGTTTTTTTATGTGTGTGTGGGGTGAAGGTTAGACAGTGGGGGCAGGCACTGATGTGAAATTACTAATGGAAAAAATTCCCACATTGACGGGAGCTCATTGGGTTTTCTCCTTCCTTTAAAGTGAGAAAGTGAGCAGGACAGGGATTCTCGGTAACCCTGAGAGCAGGAGGTACAACATGCAGTCTGTTACCCAGTTTGCTTTCTTTTTTTACTGCCCAAGGTTGGAGAGAGACAAGAGATGTGGGGGAAAAAACAAATAATTGACTTGGGGCCCTGCTAATGATCTCTAGGTGCCTTGCATAGAAACCTTGGAAACAGCCTGGGACCTGGTTTTGTGCAGTGCGGAGCCCCTACTCTAAAGGGTGACATCAATTCCTGACAATTGAGGGCGCTCCGGACCTTGCAGCACTGGCCCTTAGTGACTTGGTGTTACCATACAAAGGTTTTCTTTGCTTTGTCCGTTCAGTTACTGTAGCTACAAGCCTGGGGTTATGGAAGCAGAGAACAGTCCTGGCAGGGTGCAGGGGAGAGATGATGCAGTTCTTACGTAGGGTTACTTGAAAATGAAACCTCAGCTCAGTAGCAGGACAGTGATGGGGGGAGGAGGGGAGGTTATTCAGACTGCTGCTGGCTAGCAACACTGACTCCTCTTGCTGATAAGCGGCTGAGCTCACAGAGCTAAGAGACTTGCTCTGCAACTGATTTGAATTTTAGCAAGTGCACTGGGAATAGCCCAAAGCGCCTCGTCTCAGACGGTGGTCACAGGAATTCACGGCTATTATATTTGAGAGCCAGGCAATGATTACAAATCAGTGGCTTCATTCCCTGAGTGATTAATTGTTAACCTGGGAGTGTAGCTTTTTCCCTGGCTCTGCATTACCAGATTCCAATTCTTGTAACTGTGATTCTCTTTTTAAATGTCATCAGGTGGGTGTAGATGCAACTCAGGATGGATGAAAAGGCAGCCTGAGGGTGAGTTTATGTGCATAGATGGAGCAAATTGTAGGTGAACTTGCTGGGTCACAGGCTCGGATGCTAAGCTGCAAGCACAGGCCACAGCAGACATGCCTCTTCCTCCCTGCAGATCTCCCACTGACCACCTCATTTGTCCAGCCAGACAAAAGTATAAGTTATTTATCAGGCTGGTGGGGATGTTTTAGTCATCCCAAGTGTTGTGAGACAGTCAATCCTTAATAACTGATAATACTTAGTACTTACTTATACTTTGCATGTTCGGTGTGCTTTACACACACTAACTAATCTTAGATCGTAAGTTCTTTGGGGCAGGGACTGTCTTTTTGTTCTGTGTCTGTACAGTGCTAAGCACAATGGGGTCCTGGTCCATGACTGCAGTTGATAGGTACTATCATTATACAAATAAATAATCATAATTTTCACAGTTCCCCTGTGAAGTAGTTAGGGAAGGATCATCCCTGGCCAGAGGGATAGCTCAGTGGTTTGAGCATTGGCCTGCTAAACCCAGGGTTGTGAATTCAATCCTTGAGAGGGCCACTTAGGGGTCTGGGGCAAAATCAGTACTTGGTCCTGCTAGTGAAGGCAGGGGGCTGGACTCGATGACCTTTTAAGGTCCTTTCCAGTTCTGGGAGATAGGATAGGATATCTCCATTAATTTTATCCCCATTTTACAGATAAGGATACTGGAGAAGAGAGGTTAAGTAACTTGCCCGAGGTCACACAGCGTGCCAGTGGCAGAGCCAGGACTAGAACACCAATCTTTCAACTCTCAAACCACTATTCAGGGAGCGTCTTTCCACTTTCATTGTGGATTAGCAAAACTGTTTTTAAAAAATGGGTTAGTAGGAACACGTTACCCAGACACGATTTGTGTATGCTTTACCTTGATTTTCACATTGCCCTGCAAACCATCAAAGTGTCCTAATATTTCTTTTGGGCTAGTGCAGTGATGTTGTGTTGCGACATTGTCATGCTGAGCTGTGATGCAATGGGTTGGTCCTGAAAGCGGAAGCTGGAGAAGAAAGATGAACTTTGCAGAATGGATGAATAAAATGAAAACTGCCTCTGTTGGGTTGGAGTGTGGGAATGAAATTGCATCCAGGGTACTTCACTGAGAATACCTGCCTGCTGCTAAAAGACAATTGAAAGCTTTGTAAAAGTCCTCTTTCCCATAGTGCAACAGGGCACCAATGTGCCTTTAAAGTTGTGTTATGTAGCCACAAACCATGTTATCCACTGGTAATGTGGACAGGGCTTTAGTTTTCTCCAATGGGTCTTGGTTGAATGAGAAAAGGGAGGGATTGGCAGAACTGGGGTTAGAGGCAGTTGCTTATGGAAAACACCTCCTAGTTAATCTGTATTGATCCTCTGTATTGTACAAGTTTCCCTGTGTCATGCCTGGCTTTCCAAGGAGGCCTAAAATTAAGGCCCTGACATTAAAGAAACCATGATATTCAGAAGGATAGGCTATGGTTATCCTATGTTAACTATGGTGTCTGGCCAAATTCCAACTTGAGTAATTACATTTTATCTCGCTAAATTCCCCTCTGCTTTCCATTTTGTTCACTGCTGTGGGCTTAAAATGGCTGTCATGTTTCACCCCAGAGAGGGCTATGTTTTAGTAGCAGGTGGAGTGACTACTATATGGATATTTGGTACAGCTTGATTAATAAAGTGCTTTGGGATCCTTTTACATATGATATAAATGCAATCTCATTGTCCTTATTCCTGCTAGTGCAGGGTTCTCAAACTTTTTCATAGTATGGACCACATTTTAATAGAGAGAGGATTTTGATGAACACCTGTCCCCCCACTTATGATCTCACAGATCACCTCTCCTTGTATTTACATACAATCCTCATGGCAACTACTGCAATTGCTTACATAGAAAAGTCTTGCTAGGGAAGTATTTTGTGCATTTTTAGCTTAAATGAAATTTAGCAGATGGGATGTAAGGATGAGCAAATGCTGTGTGACCAGCTGGCTATCTGAGAACCACCAGTCAGTGCTCTGTGGACTACTGTTTCTTCGTACATGTGTCTTGTCTAATCCCTTAGCTCTCTGCACTGATGATGTCTAAACACTCTTCCCTTGGAGTCTGTGCCCTATTTCTCTGTAGAGACATTTTTCTTAATGCCTAACCTGAATTTGGTTTTATGGTTCTAGCTCTAGGCTGTTGCTCTCTGCTTTACTACTTTCAGATAATTGGAGTAATTCCCTTCCTTCATCTATATTGTTCCCTTGAAGGTATTTATAGACAGAGCTCTTGTTCCTGCTGAACTTTCTTTTCTAGTCTACATGCATTTCTCTTCCCTCACCTCTCCTCATACACTTTATCCTCTGATCCTTGTATTGTTTTTAGGGAACTAATAGTTGCTGTGGAGCACTGTGTGTCTCTTGTGTTTGGTGAGAGGTTATACTCTCCAGTTCCTTGAAACTGCCCCAGAGGAGAGGCCATCTTAAGCTGTATCCACACTAAAAAACATTCTGACATGTTTAAATTGGCCATCAAGCATGGATCCCTGATGCCCTCCATATATGCTCCCTCAGCTGGAGTTGAAAACAAGGCTCAGTCAAGGTTAACAGTTGTTGCAAGACAGTGTGGTAGATCCCTGATAGAACTACAGGTAGGCCACCCCTTCATACCACAGGTGTTGAACTCCGTTCCACCTGTGCGCACCCATGAGAAACCATTGTAACCAGGGCCAGCTCTGGCTTTTTTGCCACCCCAAGCAAAAAAAAAAAAGTGCGGGGCAGCGGGAGCGGCGAAGCAAAAAAAACCCATGCAGGGCGGCGAGAGTGGCAAAGCAAAAAAAAAAAAAACACGTTCAGGGCGTCCGTAGCCAGGTGCAAACTTTTGGTGCCACTTACTTGGCAGCTCACAGCTGCCTCCCCCGGCCGCGCTGGCTAGCGGGACTCCCTGCGCTGCAGACGTGCCCCGGGCAGCAGAGTGAGCGCCCCAGCTAGCGGGGGGGAGGGTGAGGGAGCGAGGGGGAAAGAGAGAAGGGGGGTGGCCAGGGCTTCCTTCAGCCGGGGTACTAGCCACTTGGCCCCTCCTATTGCGCTGCCTGCCGGGAGGGCTCCACACCGCTCCCGCCTGCAGGTGAATTGAAGGTCGGCAGGGAGGGAAGGATGCGGGCTGCCAGGCTTGCTGCAGACCTGGCACCGGTGCTGGGGCAGATGGAGCGCGCAGCCCGCTTCCCTCCTCCACGCCGCTGCCCCCTACAGGGCGGCTGGAGCAACGAACCAAAAAAAAAAAAAAAGGGCGGCCGTGCCACCCTAGGATTGGATGGAATGCCGCCCTTTAGAATCTGCCGCCCCAAGCCCGAGCTTGCTCGGCTGGTGCCTGGAGCCGGCCCTGATTGTCACTTTCAGCTGAGTGGAGTCAGAGAGGGAAGAGACAGGTCTGGCACCTGTTGTCGAATACAGTTGGAATTTTCAGAGGGCAGCCACACTAACAGGGGTTTAAGCCCCAGCGACTTGATTCTGATCATGGTTAATATCAATTAGTGCCAGTTGCTATCTTGCAATGTAAAGCATTATTAAAAAATGACTTGTTTGGAGATTGTTTTTTGTTTTCAAGAACTGTTGATTTTTTTAATTTTTGGTGGCATTTGTAATTTAAATAATTATCTAGATCAGGGGCGGGCAAACTTTTTGGCCTGAGGGCTGCATCAGATTTTGGAAATTGTATGGAGGGCCAGTTAGGGGAGGGGGGCATGGCCCACTGCCCCCTCATCTGCCCCCTGACGGCCCACCCCCAGGACTCCTGTCCCATCCAACCCCCCTGCTCCCTGTCCCCTGACCGCCCCCAGAACCCCCACCCGACTGCCCCCCGTGCCTCATCCAACCACCCCCCTCCTTCCTGACTGCTCCCCCAGACTCCTGCCCCCATTCAACCCCCGTTCTCCGCCCTCTGACCGCCCCGATCCCTATCCACACCCCAGCCCCCTGACCACCACCCCAAACTCCTCTGCCCTCTATCTAACCCCCCTGCTCCTAGCCCCCTTACCGTGCTGCCTGGAGCACCGGTGGCTGGTGGCGCTACAGCCACGCACCTCGCAGCACAGAGCACCGGGTCAGGCCGGGCTCTGCAGCGGCGCTCCCCCAGGAGCTCAGAGCCCCGCCACCCAGAGCATTGTGACAGCAGTGGAGAGAGCTGAGGCTGTGGGGGAGGGGGAACAGGAGGGGAGGGCCTGGGGGCTAGCCTCCTGGGCCAGGAGCTCAGGGGCTGGGCAGAAGGGTCCCACAGGCCGTAGTTCGCCCACCTCTGATCTAGATTGTTATTCTTTTTATGTACTGAAAACAGTCTTTGATAAACACAATTTGTAACATTTTTTATTTAAAATGTCAAAAAAAACCAAAAGGGGTCCATTTTGAACCACGCGAAGTGGAAACACCCTCAAAATTACAATAATTGTCATGATTTCTTGTTAGTGTGACCAGCTCTGATGCTAGTATACCTCAGAGTTACTCCTGATTTACATCTAGTGTGAGAGCAGAATTGGCCCTGTGTGCCCAATTCAGCTCTAGTAAAAATGGAATTATATCAGGGATGACTTTAGCCCAGTTTGCTTATAGTCAATGTTGATTGGACAAAAACCATTAAAAGTGTGTTTGAATACGACTAGCTGGGGATCTTGACTAAGAGGGTACTTCTTTCTTTGGCGGCAAGGCTTATTACCCGCTGCTGAAATGCCGCCGAAGACCGTCAGCGACTGAAGGACCCTCCGCCGAAGTGCCGCCAAAGACCCAGACGGGTGAGAGTAACAATTGAAAAGGCGCTCCCCCTGCGGCGGTCCCGATGTTTTCCAGTTATCATCTGGTCACCCTAGTTTAAACCGGCTTACCCTGAACTGTATTAAAATAGCTCAGCAGATGTGTATTTCTGTGGCAGTTTGGGTGGGGCCTCAGAGTAGGAAGCAATGCAGTTTGTAAAATAGCCTGGGCCCAAACCTCTCCTGAGAGTACATTTGTCATCTTTGTAAAACTGTCAGATTATGAGTGGGTGACAGTTACACAGAGATGACAATGACTCCTCACGTGAGGGCAGTGAAGAGGTTAAAATTTAGCAGATGGGATAGAAGGATGAGGAAATGCTATGTGACCAGCTGGCTATCTGAGAACCACCAGAGAACTCTCCTTTCCCCTGACCATATCCTGTGTGGAGGATGTGTCGTAATGTTTCTGCTGCTCTGGGTCTCCATTTCCCATTCTCCAAGCAGTTCTGGAATGTCCTCCTGCTAGCTCAGCCTATTGTTACCTCAGCCCTCTTCACCTGGCCTGCCAAGGCTTTCTGCTCCTTACATTCCTTTAGTTTCTTTTTCTCATAACCTTTCCTGCCCCCCTCCCCTTCTCTTCTTTTAAAATATATTCTGAAGTCTCTAGACAAGTGTTGTATCCACCAAGCAAAGTATTAACAACTTCAACAGAACTTTATTTACAGTGGAAATCTCTTTTCCAAGCTGTAGCTGCACACTCTGTAACTCTCCCCGCCTCCTCCACTCCTCCCCCCTCCTTCCTGTTTCCTGTCCTTTCAGACTCCCAGCAGCCAGTGCTCCCAGTTCTAATAATCACATCCAGCATCTAAACACAACAACTAGGGTGACCAGATGTCCTGATTTTATAGGACAGTCCTGATTTTTGGGTCTTTTTCTCATATAGGCTCCTATTACCCCCCACCGCCTAGCCCGATTTTTCGCACTTGTTGTCTGGTCACCCTACAACAAGCCATAAGACTAAAAGTGAAACTAAAACAAGGAATTGGAACTGCCAGTGTAGGCTTGTTTGATTTGTTCTGTATTTTAATAGCAGCTTTGCTTTGTACCGATTTGTCTGAAGGAGCGGTGACTAGGATCTGCTATCTCGGTTGCAGTTGGATGATCTCTGGACGCAAGGAAGAGAAAATCGACAGTAAGTGGGTCTGTCTCACTGAGGCTGTTGTGTTTTTTTAAGACGCTTTTGCTATGCTGGGATCAGAACTGGCTGGCTCTAGAGCTGTATCTAACCCCTTCATTCGTGAGCTAAATTGTATAGGAGATTCCATCTTGCTGCCAGCTATAGTGTGGGAGAGGAGCGTGATGGGGCAGCAGGCAAAAAGGCGGGAGCTGGGTAGAAGGCTGAAGCAGGAAATGTGTATGGGGATGTAATACATGAGCCATAGTGACCTGTCTTGCAGCCCTGAGTCCTTCTCAAGACTGGGTTAGTCTGATGTGATTAGGGACCCTCTAGACTGGTGCCCATTGCTGGAAGATTGTATTCCAACAATGCTCTTTGGGGAGCGAGAGTCATTTCTCATGCGTCTGTCTTCTCTGACTCACCACATTCTCTCCCCTCTCTCTCTTTTCTACCAGTTCTTATGGTGCATGCTGTGGCCTATGATATCCGGGCACCGGAGATGCCTGACTACTGGTGTGAAGGGGGTGTTAGTGCACTGTGGTAATATATGGAGATATACCTATCTCCTAGAACTGGAAGGGACCTTGAAAGGTCCTCAAGTCCAGTCCCCTGCCTCACTAGCAGGACCAAGTACTGTCCCTGACAGTTTTTTTTTGCCCCAATCCCTAAATGGCCCCCTCAAGGATTGAACTCACAATCCTGGGTTTAGCAGACCAATGCTCAAACCACTGAGCTATCCCTCCCCCCTGAGCTTGATGTGAAGCCCCCAGAACTCTCCCTTTTAACAGCGAGAATGCATTTTGCTGTGTGATCAGCACGGTCTCTCCTGGACTGTCGAGTAACAGAACCTGAATGTTTCTGAAGTTCAGTATACTCTGTATGACAACAGACCTGTCTCCTTATCCCCCTCCACCCAGCCTCCCACACATACATACTCTGACCTACAGGCTGGCCTAGGAGCATGGTGCCCTGTCTTTGAGTGTCCCTTAGTCGGTCCATTAACCGACTGAGAGTCTCTGGGTTAGGCTAAAAGGGGTAAAAAACAAGGGTGATGTCATGCTAGGAGTCTACTACAGGCCACCTAACCAGGTGGAAGAGGTGGATGAGGCTTTTTTTAAACAACTAACAAAATCATCCAAAGCCCAAGATTTGGTGGTGATGGGGGACTTCAACTATCCAAATATATGTTGGGAAAATAACACAGCGGGGCACAGACTATCTAACAAATTCTTGGACTGCATTGCAGACAACTTTTTATTTCAGAAGGTTGAAAAAGCTACTGTGGGGAAGCTGTTCTAGACTTGATTTTAACAAATCGGGAGGAACTCATTGAGAATTTGAAAGTAGAAGGCAGCTTGGGTGAAAGTGATCATGAAATCATAGAGTTTGCAATTCTAAGGAAGGGTAGAAGGGAGTACAGCAAAATAGAGACAATGGATTTCAGGAAGGCGGATTTTGGTAAGCTCAGAGAGCTGATAGGTAAGGTCCCATGGGAATCAAGACTGAGGGGAAAAACAACTGAGGAGAGTTGGCAGTTTTTCAAAGGGACACTATTAAGGGCCCAAAAGCAAGCTATTCCGCTGGTTAGGAAAGAGAGAAAATTTGGCAAAAGACCACCTTGGCTTAACCACGAGATCTTGCATGATCTAAAAATAAAAAGGAGTCACATAAAAAATGGAAACTAGGGCAGATTACAAAGGATGAATATAGGCAAACAACACAGGAATGCAGGGGCAAGATTAGAAAGGCAAAGGCATAAAATGAGCTCAAACTAGCTACAGGAATAAAGGGAAACAAGAAGACTTTTTATCAATACATTAGAAGCAAGAGGAAGACCACAGACAGGGTAGGCCCACTGCTCAGTGAAGAGGGAGAAACAGTAACAGGAAACTTGGAAATGGCAGAGATGCTTAATGACTTCTTTGTTTCGGTCTTCACCGAGAAGTCTGAAGGAATGCCTAACATAGTGAATGCTAATGGGAAGGGGGTAGGTTTAGCAGATAAAATAAAAAAAGAACAAGTTAAAAATCACTTAGAAAAGTTAGATGCCTGCAAGTAACCAGGGCCTGATGAAATGCATCCTAGAATACTCAAGGAGCTAATAGAGGAGGTATCTGAGCCTTTAGCTATTATCTTTGGAAAATCATGGGAGACGGGAGAGACTCCAGAAGACTGGAAAAGGGCAAATATAGTGCCCATCTATAAAAAGGGAAATAAAAACAACCCAGGAAACTACAGACCGGTTAAGTATCAGGGGCTAGCCGTGTTAGTCTGTATCTATAAAAACAACAAGGAGTCTGGTGGCACCTTAAAGACTAACAGATTTATTTGGGCATAAATCTGTTAGTCTTTAAGGTGCCACCAGACTCCTTGTTGTTTTTACAGACCCGTTAGTTTAACTTCTGTGCCAGGGAAGATAATGGAGCAAGTAATTAAGGAAATCATCTGCAAACACTTGGAAGGTGGTAAGGTGATAGGGAATAGCCAGCATGGATTTGTAAAGAACAAATCGTGTCAAACCAATCTGATAGCTTTCTTTGATAGGATAATGAGTCTTGTGGATAAGGGAGAAGCTGTGGATGTGGTATACCTAGACTTTAGTAAGGCATTTGATACGGTCTCGCATGATATTCTTATCGATAAACTAGGCAAATACAGTTTAGATGGGGCTACTATAAGGTGGGTGCATAACTGGCTGGATAACCGTACTCAGAGTTGTTATTAATGGTTCCCAATCCTGCTGGAAAGGCATAACAAGTGGGGTTCCGCAGGGGTCTGTTTTGAGACCGGCTCTGTTCAATATCTTCATTAATGACTTAGATATTGGCATAGAAAGTACGCTTATTAAGTTTGCAGATGATACCAAACTGGGAGGGATTGCAACTGCTTTGGAGGACAGGGTCATAATTCAAAATGATCTGGACAAATTGGAGAAATGGTTTGTGGTAAACAGGATGAAATTTAACAAAGACAAATGCAAAGTGCTCCACTTAGGAAGGAAAAATCAGTTTCACACATACAGAATGGGAAGAGACTGTCTAGGAAGGAGTACGGCAGCAAGGGATCTAGGGGTTATAGTGGACCACAAGCTAAATATGAGTCAACAGTGTGATGCTGTTGCAAAAAAAGCAAACATGATTCTGGGATGTATTAACAGGTGTGTTGTGTGCAAGACACGAGAAGTCATTCTTCCGCTCTACTCTGCGCTGGTTAGGCCTCAACTGGAGTATTGTGTCCAGTTCTGGGCACCGCATTTCAAGAAAGATGTGGAGAAATTGGAGAGGGTCCAAAGAAGAGCAACAAGAATGATTAAAGGTCTTGAGAACATGACCTATGAAGGAAGGCTGAAAGAATTGGGTTTGTTTAGTTTGGAAAAGAGAAGACTGAGAGGGGACATGATAGCAGTTTTCAGTATCTAAAAGGGTGTCATGAGGAGGAGGGAGAAAACTTGTTCACCTTAGCCTCTAAGGATAGAACAAGAAGCAATGGGCTTAAACTGCAGCAAGGGAGGTTTAGGTTGGACATTAGGAAAAAGTTCCTAACTATCAGGGTGGCTAAACACTGGAATAAATTGCCTAGGGAGGTTGTGGAATCTCCATCTCTGGAGATATTTAAGAGTAGGTTAGATAAATGTCTATCAGGGATGGTCTAGACAGTATTTGGTCCTGCCATGCGGGCAGGGGACTGGACTCGATGACCTCTCGAGGTCCCTTCCAGTCCTAGAATCTATGAAAACCATAGGGCTGGCTCAGAAGCATAATGTCCTGACCTCACAAATCACTGCTTCTAGGGCCAGTCCTTTGCCACAGACCCCCTTCCCATAGCACTGAGTAAACTGGACAGTGTGATGTACTGTCAGCCTGATCCAACAGTGATACCCTCTCTCCTCACAGGATCTTACTGCCTACTTGAATGGTTACGAGTCATAGGCGTGCAAACGGGGTGTGCCCAGGTACACCCTAATCATGCCTGAGCTCAGTCTAGGAAGGCTGCTAAGGCTGCTCCTCTCCTGCTGGAGGCTCGTAGGGGGGAGGAGGAAGAGGCTGCTTAGCACCCTCCCCCCCCCCCGGGGAGATCAGGCAACTGCCAATCAGCTATTTAGCATGCTGCAGCAGCCCTCATCAGCTCTTTGACTGGCTGCAGCTAATCAGCTGTTTGGCGGGAAGTCCCTGCCTATCAGCTGTTTCTCCTGCCACTGCTGAAGCTCCCAGACTGCAGGTAGAGGTGAGTGAGTCTTTCTGATTTTCAGGGTAGAGGGAGCTGGGTTACGCGGGACCAGCAGCCAAGCCACGGCAGCTTCTGGGCTAGCTTCAGAGGGGTGGGCAGCTTCTTGGCAGGGGTCTGGGGGGAGATGGGCGGGCAGCTTCTCAGCTGGCTCCAGGGGGCTGCTGGGGGGAGTATGGGCTGGGGGCTTTCTCAAGGACTGAGCCAGCCTCTCTCAGCCCACCCTGGTGTTTCCCCCAGGACCTGTGCTCCCCCTTCAGCCAGGAGAAACCAGCTGCAGACCCCCTTAGTGCTGGGCAGGGAAACAAACCAAAGGACATGGTTCCTTTAAGAAAAGTTCTCCCTTGTGTCTGATGAGTGAAATTGGGCTGGGGCCCGCAGCTCGCCCCCCTACCCCTTCTTTACCCGTCCAGAGGGGCTTCACTGCAGCCTCATGCCTGGAAAGTAATGCTTGCCCAGCTCAAAGCTGTCTCCCCCTCTCCCATGCCCAGATCAAGCCTGCCTGAGGGGCTTTTCCTCCAAGAGAGAAAGTTTATCTCCTCCCCTGCCGATAACCGTCCCCTCCTCTCACAAAAGTCATAGAGTATGTGAAGGAGTCAAAGTAGGGGTGGGCTGCAGCCCTGGGATTGGAAAGAGCTAGGGCGACACAGCAAGATGAATGAATGGGCCATTTCTATGCTGGGCTGTTGAATAAAATTTCTCTCTGTGTCAGGGCATGTAGTTTCTAGGCTGGCCGCAGGGGGTGGGGTTGGGCGGGGGAGACAGAGCTGCTTTGAGTGTGTTGGTGGGAACAGGCGCTAAACAGAACCACCAGGAAGTGGGGAGCAGAGAGAGATAGGAAAAGGGACACAGGTGGAGAGCAAGAACTGGAAACATCAGGAAGGGGAGCTACCATGATAAACACACTTTCAATAACTAGAATGAAAGTGTATAAATATGTTGAAAATAGCCTCCCCTCAAAACTGGCAGAGTGCCCCTCCAGCACCCACACCTCGCCCTTAAGGCAGGAGGGGGCAGAAAGGAGTAAGCAGCTGTTGGGAGGCATTTAGGGGAGGGAGTTGGCAAGAAGGTGGTGTTCAGGGAGGTCTAGGAGGATGGGGCAGGAAGAGGTGAAGTGGGGGCGCAGCCTTGGATAAGGGGGTCGAGCCAGGATAGGGCACCCACCGGCAAAACCAAAAGTCAGCACCTATGAGTCAGTGTGGCAGGGTTACACCCTGCGCGGGCGGATTTGCTGCCTGTACAAACTTCTCCAGCAGCTGCACAAAGTTGTTGTAATTGTGTCACACAGTGAACCCCACGCTGCTACCGTTACCCTCCTTGCTCCCCTACCTGGGCCCGCCCAGCCAATCGCTGCCTCCCCAGCACTACACATGACCTTTGACTTACGTCAGTCATAGCGCTCTTCCATCGCTGTGCTCCAGCTTGGTTGGTGCTCTCTGTGCCTGCCCCGTAAGTGCCATCACGTCATTGGTCAAGGGGATGTCTGGGGGTGGGATTTGATGGGGACTCTGTTCTGAGCCGCGGTGTGGTAAGGGGGCTGGGCCGGCCAGGCCAGGGGGGTTGGATATGGGCCAGAGGGTCTCGGGGGCAGTCAGGGGATGGAGAATGGGGGCATTTGATAGGGTGTGGAAGTCCCAGGGGGCCTGTCAGGGGTCGGGGTGTGGCTAGGGGTCGGGGCAGTCAGGGGACAGGGGGGTTGGATAGTTGGTGGGGTCCTGGGGGGTGATTAGGGGGCTGGGGGGTCTCTGGAGGAGGCGGTCAGGGGACAAGGATGGGGGGCGGGGTTGGATGGGTTGGGAGTTCTGGGGATCCTGTCAGGGGGCAGGGAGCAGTTGGATGGGGTGGGAGTCCCGGGAGTCGGGGTGGGGCTAAGGGTCGGGACAGGTAGGGGGTAGGGTCCTAGGGAGGCAGTTACAGTGGGGGGCGGTCTTAGGAGGGGGCAGTCAGGGGACAAGGAGCAGGGGGGGGGCTTGGGAATTCTGAGGGGGGCAGTCAGGGGGTGGGAAGTGGGAGGGAGTGGATCGGGGCGGGGCTCCCTGAGTGCACACCCTAATGAAATGTGCTGCACACGCCTATGTTATGAGTCAAATGCATTTCAAAACTGACTGATTCCTTTGAATACTTGTGAGTGTCAGATATTTCTCCTGATTCATCTCAGATTCTCCTACCCCTCCTGCAAGGGCCCTTCACCAGGATGGCCTAGCACACATCATCCTGGCACTTCTTTGTTAAAGAGCCAATGCACCACCCTTGAGATGTCACCTTTTGACCTGCACTTACAGCTCTGATTGTCTTTCCCCCAGGTGTGTCCATGACATGGAGCCTCAGGCTGGTTGGCTGGTATTCCTTGTCCTGAGTCTGGTTCCTCTTTGCCTTCCCATCCCTTTGCGGGACTTACTGTTGGAGCAGGAGAACGTCCGCCGGATCGGTGGCAACCTGGTGCTGGGGAAGGGGGAAGAGCAGGTCAATGAGTATCTAATAAGCCTCAAGGAGAAGGAAGTGGCCAAGGCCCAGAAGACTGGATATTTCCCACCCAGCATGCACTTCTTCAGGGCCAAAGGCTTAATTGATCAAAGTGCAGTGTTCAGCATCTTGAAACGTATGCCGAAAGGTAGGGATTCTGCCCTGAGAGTTCTTGGTTGTCCCAGTGCTTTCAGTGATAAAACAGAGACCAGGAGGGGGGCAAGAATCGGTCAGTGTGAAACCCCTGCTGCACCCAAACTAAAAGGACCTTATAACAGGTGCTGAGTAGAACAACTTCAGATCCTGGAAGGAGCTGTATTAGGGCTGGCTCTTTTGGGCTGGGGGAAAGGAGGAATTACACTGGCCAGGGAGGGTTTCCAAACATGTGGGTATCCTGTATAACAGTACAGCATGGACCTTTCCAGCACCATTTACCTCACTTGGGAGGAGAAAGAAGACAAAATAATATAATGTGGGAAAGACACTGACCTCTGTGTAGCGCACTCCAGCGCTGGGGGTGCTCATCCTTCCAGTGCGTCCCAGGCCTGTGACTGACCTTGTACAACATGCTGCCATGTGGTGGTGGTCACATGTGTCCTTATACAAGTAGCTGTGTACAGCATAGATCTATTAATGCGTTGGAGACTGTGTGTTTGTTTGATCTATAGAATATCTATATGAAAACTGAATTTCTGTTAGGGCCTTTCAGTTGAGACCTTAAAAACTGAGTTCTGATCCACACAGATGAGAAAGATCTCTGTTTGTAAGTGCAGGAATTTGCCCTATCGTCCTTGGCCGAAACTTCCCCTCCCTCCACCTTTGTGTAGCATGATGTGTACAAGCTGGCTACAGCCTTTCATCTCAGAGATGGCTGCATTACACCAGATGGTGCATACATAGTGTGTAAAGTGCTTTGGGATGATTTAGGATGAAAGTCACTATATGAGTGTAAAATACATGCACAGTGTCCTATGCATTTGTTTTGCTAGCAGTCTGGAACGTGTCAGCATTTTAAGAATTAATCCTTAATAACTATAATATACTGAGTGGTTGGGAGGATATTTTTGACCATCTGAAATCTAAGCCATCCAGTCTAACCAGCAGGGAGTTAGCTATTGCTGGCTCTCTGAATTGCTGTGACCTTGACAGTTCCATGTGGGAAGCAAGGAGTTAATGAATTTGTACATCTGAAGGCCTTGACTCTCAGCTGACTGACTTCTTTCTACCCTTCCACTTCTCTCTCTGATGCAGTGAAAAGTATTTTAATTAGGCTTCCTTTTCTAGGTGAAGACAGAAGGCTTTCACTTTGAAACCTGAGAACACACTTCCCTCTTGTGCAACGCGTTCTCCTTTCAGATTGATCTGTTCTAGTACCAGATCGGAACCCTCTCAATCTGGCTATTGGGGTGCAAGGCAGAGGCTTGCTCTGGGGAAAATTTGTGGAGAGCGCATTTATACAAAAAGTAAACTGCTTTGCTCCCACCATTCTGAATTGGTCTGTTTCTGTCTGAACAAGAGCCATCTCCCTAATCTGCTAGCTTCTCCCTGCGGTGATGTCAGACTCCGGGGTTTATGGCATCATGGTTGGTTGCCACAGAAATAACTGAGATGTCGAACTCCCCATTATGCCTTCACTGCTGAATCAAATAGCAGGGAATTTGCGGTTTAAAAATATAAGTATCTTAGCTTTTTGAAAAAATGGCAAGGAAAATATGTAACTCTTTTTGCCTTTACATCCCTTTCCTCCAAAGGATCTTAAATCGCTTCCCAAGCACTAGTGAATCTCCTGTAGCTTCTTTACAGTATTTATAGTAAGTCCTTTGTGAAAGGGATTATGTCTCTATATTTGTACAGTGCCTAGCACATTGGGGCCCCAATCAAGGGTGGGGCTTCTGACCATTATGGTAATACAAATATTAAATTGTAATATTAACTCCAGACTGCATATAGGAAACTGAGGCACAGAACGTGCTGTCTAGATTTTGGGGACCCAACTTTAGATTGCTGTGGCCTGTTTTTTCAAAGATGCTCTCCCACCATAGTTCTATTTAAGTCAGGAACTTTGGTTGCTTAGCACCTTGAAAGTCAGGCCATTTAAAATTGGGCACGCAAAATCAGAGAGTACTTTTGAAACTTTGGCCTTACGTAACTTGTCCAAAGTCACACACAAAAATGTGTAGCAGAGCCTAGGATAGATCCCAGATCTCCTGACCTGCAGCCTTGCATCCTAACAACTAAGTCATGTTTTCTTTAAGTCAAATACTCTAATAATGTAACTATTGTGTTTATAAAGTGCCTCTTGACACTCAAGGAGTTCAGGGTAATCCACAGTCAATTAAATTGCTGTGATATGCAAATTGATACATCAAAAAAATCCAGATCCCACACCATCTTTTAAAAAGGGAGGTTTTACACAAGAGCTAACATTTAAAAAAAAACTCTAGAAAAGGAGAGTTCTGGGATGATATTTGATAATGCAGAGGGATGGTCTGAAGTGTGTGTAAGTGTGTAAGTGTGTAAGTGTGTGTGTGTGTGTGTGTGTGTGATGAGTTTCACACTCCATGGACTGTTGCAGTAAAAGCTCTGTCAGTTGCCAATCTACTGCAGGATAGCGGTGCATCTCAAGGCAGGTAGTGATGGCCAGCAGCAGATAAGGTGTAAATTTTAGTCAGGGTAATTAGCCATTGGAACAATTTACTAAGGAGGGGGAGGGATAGCTCAGTGGTTTGCACATTGGCCTGCTTAAACCCAGGGTTGTGAGTTCAATCCTTGAGGGAGCTATTTAGGCATCTGGGGCAAAAATCTGTCTGGGGATTAGTCCTGCTTTGAGCAGGAGTTGGACTAGATGACCTCATGAGGTCCCTTCCAACCCCAATATTCTATGATCATGGTGGATTCTCCATCAGACCATTTTTAAATCAGGATTGGATGTTTTTCTAAAAGATCTGCTCTAGGAATTCATTTTGGGGACGTTCTATGGCCTGTGTTGTACAGGAGGTCAGTGGTTATCACAGTCATCGCTTCTGGCCTTGAAATCTATGAATACAAGACAGAAATGTGTGTGTGTGTGTGTGTGTGTGTGTGTTTGATTAAGTAGATGAATAGAGATCTCTGTTCTGACCTCAGAATTCCCCAACATGTCAGTATCTGAGGTTTTGGTCTGGCCCACAGTAAAAATAGGGGCTAGATGAAGAAAATCACATCTGAATCCAAACTGCTTAGATCCAGGGATTTGGTTCAGGTCTGTCTGTTAAATAGTATGTGTGGTAAAGTGCTGCTTAGTGTGAAAGTTCCTCTTTAAATCAGTGGGGTGTGTGCCAGCTCTCTCACGGTGAAGTGTGTCTGAAAGACCTTTAATAACTCAGTGCATTTTCCATCCCAGTGGAGAAGTAGAGCGTAGAACTCCCTATTGATTTCCCCCCTCCCCTCAAACTGAGCCATCACGCTCTGCCTGCCCTGTGTTTGATGTGGAATGTGCCATCTGTGTCTCACATGGGGGGGAGGCAGGGCAGGTTTGCAGTCTTGCTGCTGTGGGGGCTGCTCATGACTGTATCTATGAGACCCTCCAGGCACACGCATATGGGTGGATTTAATTGTCGTCATGTTGCTTCACTTCAGCAGCCCTTTCTTGTTATGTTTGCCCTTTCCCCCACAGGTGCTGTCTTACACCTGCATGACTATGCAATATTGAGCGTGGACTGGCTGGTGCACAATGCCACCTACCTACCTGACTGCTACATCTGCTTCACCAATGTGGGTACTATTCAGTTTAGGTTTTCCAAGCCTCACCCACCCAGCCCAGTGCCGCCGGGCTGTTCAGAGTGGGTGTTGCTAAAGACTTACCGGAAGCAGCTGCACAACATCAGTGAGTTCGATAACAGGTGTGTGAGCAATGATCTGAGGCACTCTGGAGTTTTATAGCACTATTATTCTTTGCTTGCTGGTCATTTGCTAACAGGACACATGTCTTGCAAGGTCACTCTGGCCCCTCGTCCTCCTGGGGTGGCTGCTCTGGAAACTGACCTCTCAATTTAAAATTACATTTTATACACACACACCCTGTAACAAGCATGTTATAGTTGCAAAGTCAAACAAGCATAAGTTAGGGAATGCACTGTCTTGTGTACTGAATGAGCCTGGGGGTTCCTGTGGGAAAAAATAGTATGTGATCCTGTAACGAAAGATTTTCCCATAATGCATGAGCACAGGCAACCTTAATTCTGGCTTTTCCTAACTTTTGAGTGCTTGACTGTCCAATCTTAATGGTCTTTCAATGTAGGGTTTTTCAAAATGTAATGTACACAAATATTTAAACAGAGACTGTTTGCTCCTTAGGGCACTGATCACTTATCAGATGGAAGGTACCTTGGAATGGAGCATTAATGATTAGTCTTTAAGGTGCCACAAGTACTCCTGTTCTTTTTTCAGATTGAGGAGCTACCAAGCATTAAAATGCCAGTTAGTGCAGCTCCCCTTCCTTTGCTAAAAGCAGAGGGAGAGTTCTGCCTTCTGTTGGGCTAGAGAGCGCTGGTTCCCCAGAGCATCCCCTCCTCCTCAGCTGGTGAGGTGAGAAGTCAGCAGGCTGAGGAAACTGGAAATGGGATCAGAAGGAGAAGGTGGTGCTGCGACTGAGGAGTTTCTAGGGCTCCCAGCCTTGCTTGTCAGTAGGCTGAGTAGCAGCAGTACCTCATGGGAGAAGCGGATGTTTGCCAGCAGCAAGTCCCATCTCCATCAGCTTCTTCTAGAGGAAAGACTGTTCCCCTGCTGGCTTTCCACCCCTTCCATGGTAGAGTGGGGAAAAGGGAGACCATGACACCAGCTCCCCATTGCCTCTCCAGAAGAGGGGGAGAGAAATAATAGATGAGGGATTTTGCATCAAATCGCCTTTTGAAATATCTGAACAGAGGTGACTGCCCTGGATGTTTCAGGGTGTTCTGAGGAACATCCCTCAAGCCCCCCATTCTGTTTTATTTTACAGAATACAGACTCTCCCTCCTGATCTAATCAAGAGAATATAGGAATAAGGGTGGGAGAGCACCAGGGAAGTACCTCTGCAGAGGACCCCACACCACATGCTTGGCTGTGCTGGCTAGCGGCTTGCTTGGGACATGAACTTATTTCAGAGACACTTATCGCCATTCAGTGTCCCCTTATCTTTTATTTTACAGTAATACCTAGAGGCCTCAACTGAGTTAAGGGACCCATTGTGTTAGGTAATGTACAGACTCATAGCCCTGGTCTACACTAGGAATTTACATTGGTATAGCTATGTCTCTCAGGGGTGGGAAAAATTCAGGCCCCTGAGAGACGTAGCCTTACTTACCTAACCCCCAGTGTAGACAGCACTAGGTCAGCAGAAGAATTCTTCCATCGCCCTAGCTACCGTCTCTCAGGGAGGTGGATTACCTAGGCCGACGGGAGAACCCCTCCTGTCGGTGTACGCAGTGTCTACACTGAAGCACTGCAGCTGTAGTATTTTAAGTGTAGACAAGCCCATAATAAGAGACAATCCCTGCCCCAAAGAAGCAATCTAAATACACAAGAGCATAGGGGTTGGGGGGATGGAAACAAGCACAGGGAGGTGAAGTGACTTGTCCAGTTCACCCAGCAGCAGAGGCAGGAGCAGGAACAGAACCCAGGTCTCCTGAAACTCAGCGCCCAGGTTTATCCCTGGGACTGTGCTGCCTCTCACTGCCCTTAACAGGTCCATCAGCACAAGATGATGTAATGCACTGTCCCCACATAAAGTCCAGGCACATGATCACAGCCACCATACTGAGGAGCTCCCCCTCTTATTTTGATCTCTTCTCTGGATAATAATCTGGGGGTTGGGGAGGTGTTCTGGCAATGGAGGAGTTGGTCTCTTGCCAGGAATGGGCCCCAATCCGCTATGTCTTTCAGTTTCTGGAAACACTCCCAGTCCCTTGAACATGTGCCCCGCAAGTGACCTCCCTTCCTTCTGTTTGCCCTGAGCATCAACAGGCTGAAGGAAAGAAGATGTTGGTGGGTGGGAACTGATGGTTAGTTGGGTGCCTGCAAGTATGTGTCAAGGGCATATGGCATCTGGGGAAGGTCCAGGCTCTCTTATGTACAAGATGGGGAGGATCAGCAAGCATGAGGGGAAGGGAGAAAGTGTTTTCCAGGGGCTGTATCCCTTCCACTAGTTTTCAATGTGGAAGTGGAATGAAGGACTGGAAACAGACAAACCAAACAATCCCTACAATCAAACTGTTTATTTTCAAGTTTAAAAGTGGTGTCGGGAAGAAGGTTACTACAACAGCCTTACTTCCAAAAATTACAGTGTGGTTATGAAGAGATGACCACTTCCTAAAGGTAGGGATGTCATTTGCTATGGGGCAAGAAAGGCAGTTGCCCCCCCCCCAACTTTTCATAGGTGTACATCCTATACACCTCCCCCTCCACCACTGCAGGATATGATATAGTCACATATAATGTTCTGTATGCTGACACTCAACTTTGCCTCCCCATCCAGACTATTTCTGAAATGATGCCCCTGCTTAAGGGTGATCTGCAAAGTTAAAGGGACACGTCTTTATATTTTTTGCTGCTTTGTAGAGAGGCCCTGGAAGTGTGTGTGTTATTTTCCCCCCCACTCCTCCCCATTTTTTTTTTTCATATTAGAAATTCAGGTCTTGTCTGACCTGACCCTAGAGTACTCTGCGGGGGCTGGAGAGCTAGTGAAGTGGTGATATTGCAAGAGACTGAATGCCGAGCAACAGAGAGGGGAAGGGGTTCATGGTCAGGGAGTTTAGAAACATTTAAAAAAATCCTTCCCTATTTAATTCCAATGATTAACATTTGGAAGGACTTTTTTGTTAAATATTCAATACCTCTGATGCTGTGGTTTAGTTGAGTGCTCACAATAAACATTCTTGGACGGAGACACTCAGGGAAGCAAAGTTGACATTGCTGATATTCTTAAGGTGAAAGAGCTCTGTGGCCGGGGCCCAGCATATCTAAAAGATCAGCTAAAGCTCCAGGATGTAGACTCCACTCCTTGAGCACAATGGAACTTTCTGCCATAAGGGTAAAGCTCATCAGTGTAGCAGATGAAGCTTTCTTGGGTGCTGGTCTCAGGCAATGGAACAAATTTCCATGGGAATCAAGGACTATCACAAACCTCACCACCTTCTGCTCCAAGTGCAGGGTGCACTTCTTCAGCCTACTTTCTTTAACAGAAACTCAGAGCAGAGTGTATGTTACCAAACCAAAACTTCATTGCACTTTCAATTCTCCCCTTAGAAAGAGGATGAGAGAGAAAATGAACCACGTGATAGATGTTAGTCATGTTGCTTAATACATCACCGGAAGGTGCTTAGATACTATGGTGATGAATGCAGCTTAAGGATACATATAGAATAGAAAACAAGCAAACAAACCTTTCAGGCCTTCATTCTACACCATAAAGAAGCAAAACAGACTTTTGCAGGTCTCCTGTAATTTTGCCCCCTTGTGCCTATGCATTGCAATAGCATTGTTCAGTACATAGTCACACACAATCCAAGCAGGGTCTTTCTAGCTAAATCCAACCACTGACTTGGGTTTTTTTCCCTAGAGAATCAGCAAATCCCAGATTTGTCTGAGTAGGTTATTTGTGGCAAAGAGCTGGCCTACTGATCCCTTAAAGGAGTAGCATATTATCAAGGATGGATTGCTATATCCTCACAGTTATACATATGAATAATTAGTCTCAAGGGAAGGGGAATTTGTAAGAAATGTAACAATTAATTTTTTTAGGAGGTGTGTTCGTGGCTTATTATTAACTCTAACACAAGAGCACAGGCTACATAGACACAACAGGCAATATATAAGAGATCCTATGTAAGGGGCCACTCTTTCTCCCCTATATACACAGGAAAAAGAGCACTACACATATTTATTGAAGAAGTCTTTGTGTTCAGGAAAATCTATGGAAAAGTTACTTCGATAAATAACTGCTTATTGGTCCTTATCTAGAAGTAGACTCGTATGGTCACATGAATAGATTCACATGGTCTTTTGACCCACCCTGAGGTTTTCCTTCAGTGTTTCTACACCTGATAGGGACAAACTCCAGGCTCCCCCTCCAGGCAGGTGTTCTCAGCTGAACTTCTGCATTTTGAGAATAACTTTCCTTGAGCCAGTATCTGGGGGAGTTTGCTTCAACTGGAACTCTGCCTCTGTTTTCCTAGAGGCTTGCTATGCAGTCCAGGTTCTTCCCACACAAAATCTTTCCACCCTCCCCCACTGAGCAGGAGCATGCCCTCTCTACTTAAGGCCAGTCTCCAGCTGAACTCAGTTAGATAAAAAGCAACAGAGGGTCCTGTGGCACCTTTAAGACTAACAGAAGTATTGGGAGCATAAGCTTTCGTGGGTAAGAACCTCACTTATGCCTCTGGTGCTTGCATTCCTGGTTTCTAGGGTGATGCTCCACTGTCACCACTCAGTGCTCCCCAGAACATGCCTGAAATGCGAAATGCCATTGCATGCAGTAATACGAAATACTTCATATATATGCCTCCCTGGTTAAGGTGTAGTTCCTTTCCATTTTATTGTTTTGTTTCCTGAACAAGATTTTGTGTTGGCTGATGTTGTGTATTAATGGAACAAAGGCCCTGTTGTCATGCCCAAGAGGACAGAGCTAAAGTTATTGTGGAATCCTTAACTCTGAATTTCCTGATTCTTGTGCATTTAAAATGTCATTCTTAAGGTGGCATGAATGTCACTTGTATATAATTTTGCTTTAAAAAATCAAAACAACCCCCCACATGAATAAAAGTGAGGAAGAAGAGCAGCCAGAACCACAGGAAGGGGCTCCTTAAGTGACTAAAAAAGCAACCAGTGCACAAGATGCCTGGTGAACAGACTCCATGTTATGGTCACCCCTTTGAGGTCTCCTGTTCCACCTTCTGACCAGGCCCTGCACTGCTTATTTATGAGGTTAGACAAGATCACATCTTATAGCAATAGGACAGTGACTTTTAATTCTAGACACTGATGCCTCTTGGAACAAGATAATAAGAGCGTGAATCATATCTAACTCTTCTATATAACATAGCAGAGCACTATCGCTAAGCCATCAGGGAAGACATCACACATTAAGTAGCAGTCACAGTTATCAGAGAGAAGCAACAAGCCATGAGAGTATTCTCCAGTGATCTTCCATCCAAGTACTAGCCAGGCTCAAACCTGTTTAGCTTCTAATATTAGATAAAATCAGACCTACTCAGACAGATAAGACTGTCAGCTTTTAAGCATCCAGCTATTTCCCCCTTGGTTGCAACTTATGGTAACTCCTACAGTTTTTCCATCCCCAAATGAACCTATTTACCAGTTGTATTGCTATTTGGATTTTACACCTCCAGCTTGAACATTTGATAAACTAATGTTCAGGTGGCAAGTTGAAAAGTTAAGAGAGTTACTGCCATTGGAAAAGTGACCACCAGGAGTCCAGGATTGGACCTGTTTAGAGGATAACTATTACCGCAGTGTAAATGCAAACAGAATTGCCTGCAGCTGCTCATGGTAATTGCAAGATAATCAAGTTTTTTCTATTTCCACCAAACTCCCCTTGTTACTACTACTTGGTGCCCTCTATGCTTGTGGTGAGGAAATGTATGCACAGGCAAGTTCTGTAAAGTAAACAGAATACCATCCCAGTAAGAAGCATGCAGGAACTGAGTCATGCCAGTTGGTTCCGAGGTGGCAAATCTGAAAAATCAAATCCATTGCTGATGTCGGCAAATTATGAGTTTTGGATTGGTATAATGGAGTAGCCAGATTGGTTCAGTAGGGCTAAAGGTGGTGGTGGGGGGGGGTTGATTGATTGATAACAATTTTATTCTGTAGATTCAAAAAGTCCTTAATGTCAGAAAGGCACTAAAGTGTGAAAGTAACTTGTTTAGTAAGGGTGTGATATTGAAACAATGCCGTCTCCTAGTGACTAGAGGGTGTTACCTTATTGGAGGTAGTAGAGAGTAGAACTGAGATCCCAATCATTGTAATTAAGGTGATGGGGATGGTTATATTTGCAAGATTAGGTTGTTAACCATATGTCAGCCACGTTCTAATTTGGGAGGCAAAATTTCTGTAGTTTAAATTGGAAAGTATTTGTATTGTGATAATATGCCTAGAGGCTCCAGTCAGGAAGTGGGCCCCCATTGGGTGAGACACTATTCTTCACGTTCCTTCCTGTCCCTTCCCCTCCTCTATGTGACCTAAAACACATTGGGTAGTGCTGCTGATGCAGAGTAGCTCCCCCACTCCACCTCTGGGGTGGCTGTGGATGGCAGATCCCCATATTCGTACAGCTTGGCCTTTGGTGGGAAGGCCCATATCTAAATAGAAGGGATTATATTGTTCTGTGACTCCTGGCTACAGAGCTGCCAGCTCATCTTGTGTACACTTCTAAATCCAGCTGTCCTGTTTCTCTTTCTGTAGTTTGCTGAAGAACCTGACCCTGGTGACTGACAACCCTGAGTTGACATACACAACGCAGACTTGCATTTGGAGAAAATTTGAGAATGTCTTTTCCACTGCTTCTGGCCTCATCAGCTATGCACCTGTGTTCAAGGCCTATTTCTATCAGGGGCTGTTGGAGCTCTATGAGGATAACGTACAGTATGTCGAGATGAGAGCTATATTTCCACCGGTACACACTTTTTGACTTCTCTAATATTATTTTAAAATCTTGTTTCTCGAACTTTTCTCCAGCCCGGTTTTTTATTTAGATTCAGACCCTGGCACTGCTGACCATATGGGGGTGGAAAAATCTGCTTCATTTGAAAGCTCTTTGCTGGGAACTTGGTATGACAGTCTCCTCAGGGAACCCAGAACTGTAAACCACTGTGTCACCCTTTGGCTCAGCAAGTGAGAGCTTGGCTGCTGCTAAAGTGTGTGGTCAGCTCCCTGACATTCCAGTCTATTTGCCTTGCCAGCAAATTCCTTGAGACTCGCCAGTCAAAATCTTGCCTTGCAGGTAACAACCAGTTCCTGAGTTCCCCCAGAGATATGTCTCTGCAGTGTCCAGTCCTCCTTCCTGGACACTCACAGAAGGTATTACGTTTGCTGCCTCCAAGAGAGGGAGCACACACCAGCCTGGTAGATTAGCAGAAGAGTCACGTTTTACTTCAATACAACAGCGCTAACACAATCTATAGTAAAACTAAGAATAAGTTTAGTAACAAAGATCAGAGATTTAAGTGGCACCAGGCAGAAGAAAAGAGATGGAAAAGGGTTACAAACAAAACAAAAATAACATGCTTTCTAGTGCCTAAAACTTAATTCTAACAAGCTATATCTTGGCCTAAACCAGTTCCTCGCTTACAGCCAGCCACCAGCAGCTCCTGCCTTCCTCACCAAGAGGATCCACTATTCACAGGCTCTGAGTTTACTGTCCCCTATGTCTCCTAAGTGATGGAGCACTAGAATGTCCCTTTATAGCTCCCAACATCCATTGTCTTGGCCTTAAGAACCAGGAAGACTCTCTGGGGGTGCAGACTCTGTCCCCCGGTTTGTTTACTAAGCTGTTTCCTCTGCTGCTTGTTAGCTTTGTTTATCTTGTATGTAAATGTACTTTAATGTGTATGGCTTACAAAGCTTGGCCCAGACAGGTAAATCCACATTCCTTTGTCTAAGGCAGGCTTGTTTATCAAGGCTATCCCCAAAACATATTTTAGGAACATTCTTTCCAGCATAGATACATAGCCCTTTGTACACCACCCCTGCAAACATCACACACAATGATATGACCAGTGTATAACCAGCTTTCATAAAAGACCTTGTTCAATGTATGTTTATAGTACAATAATAGTATATTCAATCACTTTTTTCTTTGGGGTTCAAACCCCTGTTCATCCCCTGGGGTGTCTGGACTGTGATTGTCACATTTGGTTATTCAGGGGAATGAAATGGGTGATGCTCTGTGTATTCTGCAGTTGGAGGGCTATGGAATTTGTTGTGGTATCCATCCCTTGCTGCAGAACTGTGCTCCAGAATCTGACCTGTTTGTTTTTTTGTTTCTATTCTTCATAAGCTTAGGAACACAAACTGATGCAATGTTGTCTCCAGAATGTATAGACAGCCTGAAACAGTAGCTCTGAAAGTTGTGAACGTCTTTCTTTTCAATTAACACTGGAACCTAAGGATAATAATGTTGATGTTTAAACTATCAGGTTTGTTCATTGATTGTCACCTATAACCAGTATAATTATCCCATAATCCCAAACTGCCTTGGATGCCTTCCTAGGTGCCAAAAGCCCTGACTGACTCCTGCTCAGATGATAACATTTTCAGCTTCACCTTGACAGCTTTACAATGCAGCCACATGTTGTCAATACTGTTATCTGCAACACATTGAAAACACAGAAACATTGTGAAACAAATAACATTTAATATCAAAATAAATAAGAGGCAACCATTCATTGTCCCATTTAATACAATAAAAACCTCCACTTAAAAAAAAAAAAAAGTTAATGAAAATTCTGCGTAATTTCCAATTGGTCTCATCATAAGGACACAGAATCCAGGGGCTTTGCAACAGAATGTAGGCACAGCTTGCCCCGGAATACATAGAGCCTTGTGAATGGGCTAACTCTTTTTAGCATCTAGGTTTCTAGTCTCACTCCAGACTACATTGGCATTGACTATAAATCATTGCTATCTAATGGACTACATGAAATGGGTGGTGGTCTCAGTTCAGTTCGAACAGTAGGTATCTATATCACACACACCATCACTGCAATTGGTTTTAAGTACTGACCTCGTTGGCATCTGCTTTAGTAGTGAGACCGGTGCTGTTGTGAATACAGAGACTGAGCCATCTTCTCACTTGTCGAAGTGTTCCCAACTCAGCCACAGCATCCCCAGAGTGGACATTCTGTCACTTTCTGCCAGCACTCTCATTTTTTCCCCCATTCAAATGTCACAGATTTGTGTGTTTTGCTTTGTGGAGGATGGTGATTGGCCAATTTTGCTTGACTTACTGGTCCCAAATGTCTGTTGAGATGGCAGCTGGGAAGAGAAAACAGTTGCAATGTCAAAATGCTTTTGTGGTTTATCAGTGTCAACGTTGCAATGGACCCATGAGCAGAGGTAGACTAGCCAAAGATGTTTGGGATGTTAAAAGCAGTAATACCCTTTTTTGAGTAATACCCTCATTTACCAGGCAGCCAGTGAGCCCAGATGGAAAATTTGTACTTGGGAGGAGAATGGAGGAAAGCTCTTTACTGGAAAGAGGCCAGCGCTTGTAGCATAGCTTTCTGGCCTATCTCTCCCTATCACTCCCAACTACACTCTACAATAAAGGTGGACTGGGTGCAAAGGGGCAGGCTGACACCTCTGCTACTAGAGATTCATTTGTAGGGCTTGGGCAACAGTATCTGTTAATTGTAAAAGCCATCTTTGCAATGAAACAAGCCAGAAACTGACACTAAAACAAAGTAAATTAAAGGCAGGATTGGAAAACAGCATAGATTGTAGAAAGGCCCCCAAAATACAGCTGTGTTTGCAAAGCCAGCTGTAGAAAGTCTTGGAAAATGTCCTTTTGATAATCTGCAAAATTCCACTTGGCTTCTTGTGTCTGTGAAGGTGGTGATTACAATGCAAGAGGGGCCCAGAATGGTCAAGACCAGATGGGGGAGAATGAGATGAATATAAGGGACAGAGGGCAGGGGAATGAAGAGAAAGGTGAGGAGACCCAAATTAGGGATGGAGTGGGGAAGAAGGGCAGGGAGATGGAAGAAGAGGGAAGGAAAGGACAAGGTGAGAGTGGGGGATGGAGCTGGTGATAAAGTCCACCTATGATAAAGTCTGGACAGTGCCCCTGCTGCTTATTATTATTAATATTATGGTACTGTCTATAGGCCCCAACCAAAACTGGGGTCCCATTGTGCAAGGCGCTGTACGTAGCCCTGTGCTGAAGAGCTTGCAAACTAAATAGATGAGACAAATGAAGCAGTATTCTCCCCATTTTACAGCTAGGGAGCTGGAGGTACAGAGAGATTAACTGACTTGCTCATGGTCACTGAGGAAATCTTTGGTAGAGGGGAAAATTGAACCCCAATATCCTGAATTCCAGTCTAGTACCTTAACTGTGAAACCAATCCTTTCTTTATTCTTGCCATGCTCCTGCCATTGTTGACAGACCTGGTATTTGTGAACAACCAAACATGCACATGCAGTGCTTCAGTAATTGAGGTATCCTATCTCCTAGAACTAGAAGGGACCTTGAAATGTCATCAAGTCCAGCCCCCTGCCTTCACTAGCAGGACTAAGTACCAATTTTGCCCCAGATCAGGTGCTCTGTAGCAAGCTCTCATGTTCTTCCCAAGACTCCCTGAACTCCAGGGCACGTGGTTACCATGTATGTGTGTTAAGAAGTCAGGTTATTGTATGGTATATTATGAAAGCAAAGTGTTCTCTGGTGCTTGCTGGTTAATAAGGGACCAAGAAAAGGTATCCTGAACAATTTAACTACTGATTCTTTTTTTTCTTCCTGGCACTGGACACAGTTTGCATTTCTGGCCTTATACACCTGCCATTTTTAATTTGAGCCACAAACTACTTCAGAATTGTTCCATCTTTCCTTCAAAATTTAGAAGTGTCACTTCTTTCTCCTCACTATCCTCTGCTCTTTTTTTTTTGCTTGTGCTTATTCTTTCCACAGGTGTACGAACTGGATGGGACCAAATACAATGAATCCTGGTCTATGGCAGCGTATCAGGAGGTGGCGAGGCAGTTTGTTAAGGATCACCCTGATTTTATTGGAGCAAAAATTATATTTACAACACACAGGTAGAGGCTGCTTGCATGGGGCGAGTGTGGAAGTGTTCTATGTGTAAATGGTCATGTTGTTGTGCAGGCAGGATCAATTGAGTGGCACAAGTGGTTACAACAGAGAGACCGTGGAAGTGATCCAGATTGCATTGCTTCCAGTGTAGTGAGGCCTAGAATATTAACTCCTGAAGTGCTTTCCAGCATATAAACACCTGCAGATGGAAATGACTGAGGGTGAATGTGTGCAGTTGATCATAGAAGCGAGTATGTGTACATGTAAGATGATTGGGGTTTGTTAGCAATGATGGTGTGTATGGAAAAGTGATTACTCTTGAGCTGAAGGGAGTGGCAATGAGTGAGCAGGAGGCTGTGTTTCTGTGTGCGTGCACATGAGAAGTGAGTGTGTTTTCTCAAAGCCTTATGTTTTCTCTCCGAGTCTTGATGCATCATCTATTTCTGTGGAAGCAGGAGCAACAGCAGAACAGCTGGGGGATTGGTACTGTATATTTCAAAGCTCCTTCAGAGACCCTGCAAATGCTGCCTTCCCAGAAACCTTTATACACATTTGAATCCAATAGACTCTGATGGTCTGTAGTGGATTAATTTTAAAACACAATTAAAATGGAAAAACTCCAGCAAAATAATACACAGAGCATATTTAAATATTACCTATACAGCTGTTCTGGTTTTGCCCCCTCATTGGTTTATTGTTACAGGGGAGGTTGGCCAATTAGTCCCAAACAGTGTGTATGATGCTGGTTAACTCCAGTCATTTGTGCTTTTCCTAGGCATTTATGTGGGTTTTTTTAATATTGGGTATTCCCTTAAGGCTCCTGGTCATAATACAGACAGAACCTGAGAAATAGGTTCCATGGAAATGAGCATCAGCACCTTTCTCTGTCTCTTGGTTTTCAGAAAGAAGAACGTTACCGAGATTAAAAAAGCCATCAAGAAAGCCATAGACCTCCGAGCCATGTTCCCGGACATTCTGGCGGGATTTGACCTGGTATCTTTGTATTATTTCTTACTTGGTTTTGTATTTAATATTACAAGGGCTGAGTTGTGATTATTGGTACAAAGAGATTTCAGAGGGGAAAAGCAGCAAAGCAAGCTGTTGAAATGCTGCCCCACTGTCTTTCGTCCTGCAGGATTCCAAATAATTTTGTTTGAATAAGCATCAGCCACCGCAGTGCAGCCACCTCTGGAGAGAAATAGCTATAGAATGCCTCACAGCTATACTTTATAACTGCATCTAGGAAGTGAAGAGAAAAATATTTTTTTTAATTTAAACTGCAGATGAAATTGAGGTGGGCAGGATGTAATTTGTGGAGTTGGAATTTGGCCGGAAACTGCCAAATCTTATAGAAAATGCAGTGGGATTTTCAGTGACCACAAGTAGTCCTGATCTCTGTTCTAATCAGGACCTCAGTGCAGTGTCTCCTGAGACTCTGCAGGTATGTTACTAAGTCTTTACTCAGAGGAAAGAATGCCACCTACTTAGTCACGAGCAGCTGTATCTGCAGCGCAAGACATGTGCTGGCCATTACTATTAGGACTGAGACAGAGGAAGAGTGCCTACTGAAACTACCACAGAAAAATGGGATATAAGTTATCTTTCTTCGTGAGACCAAACACAGCGTCTAAAACCTGATTATCTGTCAAGGTGAAAAGCAAGGGAGCAGCAACCAGTATCCCAGACTTTCTGCAAAGTCATTCTCAGGCTGCTTTTGTGTTTGTTGCTATCTCAAGAATAAGAGCTTTGGTGGGGATTGGGAATGTGTATGTGGGCACGAGTGCAGAAATGTAGGGAATTCTGTTACTGGTGGAGATGCAATGGTAGCGACATGCACTAGCATCCTTACTGGCTGCACTATGCTCTTGTTAAAAACATGTGTATGACTTATCTTTTACAGAGAGGGCCTGTTCCTGGCTGTTACAAACCAGGATAACTCTGTGGAAGTCAGTCAATGGAACTATGCTAGTTTTCACCCCTGGAGGACCCATTTAACAAAAAATGGGACTACAGTACTGGAATTTCAGATGGCAACGTAGGGTAGTTTCAAGTCAAAAGACTAGTGATCACCTGGAGCATGTTCAGAAACATCTTTATTCTTCTCCCCAGGTTGGGCATGAGGATGAAGGACGCTCTCTATGGGACTTGAAGGATGCCCTGACCATTCCATACTCCAAAGGAGTCAATTTGCCTTACTTTTTCCATGCTGGTGAGACTGGTAAGCATGAGAACACAGGCCATGTAGGGGAGTGGATACTTGGATACTGAGGAGGAGAGCTGGTGGTCGTATCATGAGAAGTGGTCTGGTATATTCTGTTTCCCATCGTTCTTCTACATCAGCAGAAGATCAGCTCACTGCCATAGCATATTGGATGATTCCTCCCAGTTTCCAGGTTCCACATCCCCTACCTGCTCCCTACTCTCCCATTGTCTTCATATCCCTCACCATCACCTGTGTCTGATACTCATTGTCCCCTTCATTTGTCTTCTGCATTGAACACTCTCATTTCCTCATCTTGGGATGTTCCTGGGCCTGTTCTTCTGGAGTCAGGCAGCAGGAGGTGCCACTGGTGTGGCACAGCCATCTCCTTCCCAGAGACATGTGATCAGTTGTCTCCTCCCAAACTCACCAGCACCAGAGAGGGAATTTTTGAAGCCATCACCAGCCAGAGTCATGTTTTTAAGCCCGTTTTCTAATGAATGTCACTGAGTCAGCTACATATTTTAGCTTAAATATGTTTGTTCAAATAATTAAATATACCCTTTGTCCTTTATTGCTGGAATAACCTGTTTATATGCAGTATATTATTCACCCACCAGATGATATATAGTGCTGTAGAGAGTTCCAAGCTGGGTGTAGTCCTGGTAGACAAAGGAGACAAGCCATGAGGAAGCCTGTTAGTTTGTATTTGAGGCATTTATTTAAAAAATAAAATAAATCAATTGCCTGTTTGAGAAGATCTGTTTCCATATAACATGGCAGTGATTTGGATTCATCTTTCTCTCCTCAGACTGGCAGGGCACCTCTGTAGACATCAATGTGCTCGATGCTTTGCTGTTCAATACCAGTCGGATTGGCCATGGATTTGCTCTCACTAAACATTTAGTAGCCAAGAAGTTGTCCCTTAAGATGGATGTTCCTATAGAACTCTGCCCCATCTCCAACCAGGTAGGACCTACCTGAGTGACCTTAGGTCTCAAGTCAGGAACTGGGACCAGAAATTTAGAATTTGATAAGTGACCTGCAGCAGGGTATTGCTCAACATATATTGGTCTTTGTGTAGATACCGGTTAAGGGCAGGATGTATCTGTATTATCCTTTACCTGTATTATCCTCTCCAGGTGCTCTTTGTCCTTCTCCATGACTGCCTCTCCTGTCTCATTGGCCATAGAAGGTCATTCTGAGAGGGAGATATATTATGGAGAGGATATTTGCATTTTTGGAAGGTGGGTGAGAAACAGAGGCATTTTTCTAGGTGGGAGGTTCTAAAGAACGTATTTTGGGAAGGGGGACAGAGGACTACTCTGGAGACTGAGTTCCTGTCCTTTAACTCAACCATTATGGAGACATTCTCTGCTTGGTTTAATTGCCACACTTATTGGAAATTACATATGGTCTCTGCTTTCTCTTTCACCTATTCCCTTGTTCTGGTCTCTTTGGTGGGTTTTTTCCCCTTCAGAGCATAACATTAGGAATATGCATACGAACTATTATTATGATTATTTACTTGTATCGTGGTAGTGCCTAGAGGCCTGTAACAGGAAGCTGGTCCTTTGGGTATGTGTGCAGTCCAGCATGGCTTCTTACAGGGAAGTAGCTCCTTTAAGACAAGAGTTTTGAGACTTTTAGTTATTAGATGGAGCACATGTCTAAGGGATCAGGTTACTTGGGATCATATGTCTGTCTGTGAGACTATATAAAGCAAAACTCTTGGTTTACTCTGTGAAGCCTTGTCTAGATTAGGATTTGTAAGGTGTTAACGAAAACATGTTGATAGTCTAGTGTAGACAAAGCAATGTACATTTAACATGTGTTAAACAGAGTTAAAGCCTTGCCCAGTTTAACACATGTTAGAGGCACACGTTGTGTTAGCTAATACCTTACAAATTCTACTCTACAGAAGACAGCTCTCCACTTTTGAGGCTGGAGGCCTGAGAGTAGAGACAAGGAGGGACTTGGCCTGAAACAAGTGACTGTGAAGCCTTGGGGGAAGGGCCAGAAAGGAGTTGGAAAGTCTGGGTAACAAGGGTACAGGGTGAGCTCTTTCATCTGTTGTGTGGTGTGCAAGTACCCCAGAGGCACAGAAGTAGGGAAAACTAAGCTAGCCATATACTAAGATAGGAGGTCTGGGGAAGGAAACCCTGTTACAGGCTCCAGTCCCAGTGTACTAGGTGCTGTACAAACATATGATAGAAAGACCGTCTCTGCCCCAAAGAGCTTCCAAACAAGTATAAATATATACTGCAAATATCTGTAAGAATAACCCATCCTTGCTTCTTCCTCCTCCTTATCCCAAGGTCCTGCTGTTAGTATCAGATTTGAGGAACCATCCTGCTGCTCAGTTGATGGCAGAGGGACACCCCATGGTGATTAGTTCAGACGATCCATCTATCTTTGGATCAAAGGGTGTGTCGTATGACTTCTATGAGGTGTTCATGGGCATCGGCGGGATGAGCGCAGACCTGAGAACTTTAAAACAACTGGCACTAAACTCTCTAAAGTAAGCACACATTCTTGCACTAGGAGTGACACGTGGGGAGATATTTGCCTGCTCTGCAGAGAGCCACCTTATTCTGTTTTCAGCCCAAGAGTCTCCTCTGTCACTCGGGCTGGGGTTCTACTGACCCAAAGTCCTCCCCATGTCTCTCACAGCGCAGTGTAGCAAAGTGAGACTCACCAGCACGGTGCCTCCTGCTGGTCATCCTGTGAATTAGCTCTTCCAGCCCAGAGCACCCTCTGCAGGCCAGTGTCTCGCCTGCCGCTGGCCCCCGTGTCCCTTCCAGACCCTGGTGGCCCTCTACATCCAGGTTCTGCCCCCAGGAGTAACCCACAATCTGGGTCTCCCCAACCCTCTATCCCCACCTTGCCTCAGCAGCTACTGCCAGTCACCATCTAGCCCCCACTCACTGGGGCAGACTGCAGTCTGTAAACTGCTCATCATCAGCAAGGGGGGTTGAACCAGCTGCCTCTGCCTATTCCCAGCCCTGCTCCACTCTAGGCACCCTTTTCTCCCAGGTAGCCAGTCCTTCTCTCTTAGAAGCTAGAGAGAGAGTCTTCAGCACCTGCCTCACAGCACTTTCATAGGGCCAGCTGTGGCCTGATTGGGGCATGGCCCCAGCTGTGGCTGCTTCCCCAATCAACCTAGCCTTTCCCAGCTGCAGCCCTCTCCAGGGCTGCTTTTAACCCCTGTTCTTCAGGAGTAGGGTAGCCGTCCCACTACAGGCAGGATTTGAGGGGCTTGTGCTATCCCAGAGTCTACCCTGTCCATTGTCAATACAGCCTCTCTTGGTGTGTGTCTCTTTCCCTCCCCTCCCCTACTCCATCCAGTTCCAATTTATCTATGGAGCCTGGTCTCTGGCAAGAGAGGTGATTTTTTTCAAGTCACTTTTCATTTGTTTGAATTTTACTTAGTTGTATATTTTGCAGAGACCCATTATGCATCCTCTGATGTCTTGACCAATGTGCCCAACGCATTCTGGCCTGCATCTGAAGCTTTGTCTATTTTCCCAAAGATGATGCCCAAGCCTGTATCAATCCTAGGCATCCTACAGAGGTTTGGAGGTCAAATCTGTTACTTCCTGCCATTAGGAACAGGTGACAGAGACCTTTTTAATCTTCATCTGAGGCGACACAAAGAGTTAATCTTTCCTAGCTTCCTGCCTTTTCATTTTGGATTTGGATCCTGAAATAGTTTCCCCTCCCCGGCCACCCCAATCCCATGTCTAATCCTTGCTCTTTTTGATCCCACAGATACAGCTCCTTGCCGCCAAAGGAGAAAGCCCAGGCCAAACAGGTCTGGCAGAAAAAATGGGACCAGTTTATAGCTGACCTCTGCAATGCTTTTCCAAGGGAGCTGTAGTGGGGAGGATGTCTGCATGGCAGAGGGAACTGGGGATACTGCTAATGCAGAGAGAATTCTTTTTCTATGTCACTTGCGCTCAAGCTGTGGCCTGGAGCCGGGTGATTTTGGCCAATTATAGTTAATAGCAATTGCCCACACCTCTATACATTAATGTCTTTGGATGCAGGTGAAGCAGAGCAGTGAGCCTTTAAAACAGAAGCAAAAAGTGCTGTAAATGATCAAAGTAACTAAAGTCAAAATACCATTAAAATCGTGAAGTGCTTACTCACTTTTTAATTCTTGTGAATGGGAGTTTTTCCTGAGCAAGGACTTCATGATTTTGCCTAACATCTTTATAAAATAAATATCTCCTCAGGAAACGGCTAGTACAAACATCCCACCATCTGAACCCCTTGACTTTCAGGAGGGCAAGGATTGAAAGCGATTCTTGTCTGAGATCTGTGACTGGTTATGTTTGACCCTGGGCCCGGTGCCAAAATAGTACTGCTAGACTGAGGAACCAGGTCTAAGGTCTGACATCTCAAGACGTAAGGGCTAGAAACAAGCTGATGGACCTGTACAAATGCTTTCAAAACTTGTATACTTTATTAAGCAGTGATCAGCAAAGAATGCAAGCACTGATTGCTGAAAGGAGATACTTCACTCTGGGACCCACCTTTGTAGGGATTTCAATACACTTCTCAGTTGGAAAAGAACCCCTGACTTCAAGAGGTATCTCTCAGATCCATATTAAATAAAGCACCAATCCAGCACTGCAATCCACTAGTGCAGGCCCCTGCACCCATGTGAAATACTCTTGATTTCATGGAATTCAACGTGTACTGGCAGATCCCACTGCAGGATCTGGTCCCGGTGTGCCTTTAGTGAGTCCCTGAGTCCATAGCAATCAGATCTCCGATGTATTAAAGAATTAGTCCCTCGATATGGCTTCAATACAGTGCCAGTGGCATTCACAGTTATCAGCTCTGCAGAAGAAAGACAAAGCAGCAACAGCACAATTTAAATAGTAACTAGAGTCCTTTGAAATAATTGTGACAAAAACTGCAGAAGTAGAAGTGATTGTGCCAGGATGATTTCAGGTCTGACGGTTTTGAATAGGGAAGGCTTAAAAAAATTCTGATTCAGATGTTGGCTGTCTCAAGTAAATGGATTTAGCAAAATCCTTCAGTATAAGAGTTGTGGGGTCAGATCCTCAGCTGGTGTAAATTGACATAGATCTGTTGACTTTAGTGAGGCTACACCAATTTACTCCAGCTCAAGATCTGCTCTGGAGACTTTAAAATGTTCTTAAAATTGTTCCCAGTTACCTGAGTCTGTCTCTCCAATGCATAAGACTTGGTAGGACTGTCATTTCCAGGTCTGTCCACCTCAGGTTAGTTACTATTATACTAATTATCCTGAGCTGTCTGGCAATAGTGTTTATTTTCACTAATCTCGGTCACAATGCTTCAGTAGAGCACAAATATATTTACCACAATAAGTGGTTCAGCTGTATTGTGTGCATGCACGGTACTCACAATTTTAAATAATCCAAACTCCATGGAGCGTATTTTTGTGTATGTATATTCCCATGCAAAAAATATTTATTACACCCCTGTATTGAAGATTCACACCTAATTTAAGGTTGCTAGACCGCACAGCCCACCAGTGCAAACCATAAAAAATGCAGAAGTAAGCAATGAAGTCCATTTAATATACCATCCTCACCTCACTCATCAGTTCCTTTCTCAACCACAACTACCTCCATCTCATAACCCACAGCCTCCATATCTCTACCTTCCTCCTGAACATCTAATAGCCACTCTTATAAGCAATAAAACTTGAATTGGAGTTTATGTTCACATTTTCATTAATATGGGGTTATTGTGGCTCTCATAAATGATAAAGTATTTCATTCCATATCGATGTGTGAGTGAGTTATGGCACCACATCACAAACACTGGCTGTGAAACATGCTTTTATTGTAATATTTGGGGAAACTGAAGTGAAAAGGGTATATGTGTTAGTGACTGGTCTAAAGTTAGGTCCTTCTGAGCATGCTCAGTGGATTTCAGTTTGCTACGTGTGAGTGGAGAAGGAGCCTGTATTCACCAGTGAGTTGGGACTCCCTTTGGTGTGAATCTTTGATACAGGGGTGTAATAAATGAAGGGTGGGGGTAGCTCCCTTTTATGGACACCCAGCCAGCTAGTAGCTATAAAATCCCTCTTAGTAGCTGTTCTCTAATTGCTTTACCTGTAAAGGGTTAAAAAGTCTCACTGCTATGCATAGGTAAAAGGAAGTGAGTGGGCACCTGGCCAAAAGTGCCAATGGGAAGGCTAGAACTTTTTTAAATTGGAAAAAAAAAAAGACTCCACTTTTGTCTGTCTGTTGTTCTCCCAGGGGAGGTGGACAGGGTAGCAGTTATGCTGTAAGAAGCTTGGGCCACATATGAAAAATAATCAGTATTATACCTAGAAACTACTCATTTAAAACCCCAGATATGTAAGTAGATCAGGAAATGTCTAGGAAGACGTGATTAGGTTTATCCCTTTTATTTCTTTATGGCTTATGGATTCCTCTGTGCTAACCCCAGGTGCTTTTGTTTTGCTTGTAACCTTTAAGCTGGACCTCAAGAAAGCTATTCTTGGTGCTTAATCCTTGTAGTTGCTCTTTTAAAATCTAGCAATAGCCTGAATTCCCAGATGTATTTTTCTTTCTTTTTTTATTAATAAAGGTCACCTTTTTAAAGAACAGAATTGGATTTTTGTGCCCTAAGAGGATTGTGCATATGTTATTTAATTAGTTGGTGCCAACAACTGATTTCCCTTTTTTTCCCCCTCCGCTCTTCCCCAGGGGGGAGGGGAGGAAGAAGAGCTTGACGGTACACCACAAGAAGGAATTCCCAAGTGCGCCTTCCTGGGTTCTCAAAGGGGTTCTGACTTGGGTGGTGGCAGCATCTACCCATCCAAGGTCAGAGAAAAGCTGTAACCTTTAATACAGTTTAATACAAGCCTGGTGTGGCCAGTATTAATTTTTAGAATCCTTGCAGGCCCCCACCTTCTGCACTCAAAGTGCCAGAGTGGGGAATTAGCTTTGACAGGGGTGAAAATGATAATATTTCTGTATAACTGTGGAAAAAAGCAATGAGCTGTTTAACAGGCTCACCAGTATCCCCTCCATTTCCACCTTGGCAAAAAGCCTTTAGTAACAGCAATAGTGGCACACACACGCCATACTTATCTTCTCTTGCAGGCTTGAATCTTTGATGGTCTTTTGGCCAGCAACATTGCTCTAGCCATCACCTGCAAGCATTCTCTCCAATGTCTGCTCTACCGTTGCCAGCTCTGGCAAACCAGTGTACCCACACCTTCCTATGAAGGATCCAGTCAGATGTCTGGCATGAATCATGATGTAAGTGTTCAGGGACTCTTACTTCTTGACAGTCAGTGTGGTGCAAGGCTCTCAGTGCCTGGAACCTTTCAGTGGATGGTACTCTTCATAATTATAGGAAGGTTTATACTGTGCAGATCTGATGAGATTGGAAATTCTCCAGCTGGTTAATGCAAATAAAAGAAGTGTTGCCTTAAATGGCTCATCTTTGGACCAGTGACCAGTCCAGCGATTGCCCTGCCACCTGAGGTATCCCAGTTTGGGTTAGGTCTGCTTGTAGATACTTCCCCATCACTATTCCAATCAGATTTTGTTTTCAATGTAGTAAGTCTGAATTGAATGGAGGGCCCTGACTTCTCTGTATGTGAATTTGCACTATGTTCCTCCTTGCATCTCTCTTTGAACAGGATCTGTACTCCATGTCAAGATCAGGTCTTCCAGAGACTTTTATAACAGTAGATGAATTTCACCTTGAAAAGGTCCTACAGCCAGTTCTCTTGAGTGACAGATGGAAGGGGGAATGGCCTGGACTGCCTCTCTGCTGGGGAACAGTCCTCTCCTTTAGTTTGCCTTATATTAGAGATGGGCCACAAAGTCTGGTTCTGGATCCAACTCCAGGTGTGTTAACATCCAGGGATTTGGGTTGACTGCTTATAAAGAAAGAGTCAGACATATTCAGGTTAGGAGTCAAATGTCCTCAGAGTTGAGAAGTAGTTTGGATGTAGGGTGTAGTTTAGAGTGACCCATCGTTTATTATTTGTGATGGTGCCTAAAGAATCCTGACACCACCCTCCACATTATACTCACGGCTCTACAGACATATAGTAAGTAATTCCTATTTTATTTCTTTCAACATTTAATAAACTTAATGAGTTTTTAAATCTGTTTCCATGCGTCTGTTTCTGTCTCTTGCTCTTTAAAAAAAAAATCTTTTGACTTCAGACTTAATCCTGAGAGCTACAATAGGAGTTGAAAGTGCATGGGGCTTTTCAAAATCATGCCCCTAAATCAGGGATTCTCAATTTTGTTCAACCGGTGTGCCAAATCTCAGTACAGAGCTTGTCTTATGGACGCCTCCTGTCCCATTTACAATGGCCGGGACCACCTCACCTCCCATGTGTGTTCACATAAGATTCCTGTGGTAGCTACAGCAATTGCCTACGTGGGAAAGTAAAAGGAATTATCGAATAACAATAATAATATTTAGCTCTTTCATACAGAGCTTCTTGTCAGTAGATCTCACAGCTCTTTACAAAGGAGTAAATGTTTCATTATCTCTTACTCTATGTACATAAGAATTTTAATTATTATTAGCAGTATTTTTAGCTTCTTTTAACACAATTTATTAGCTGGAATCAAAGAAAAGAGCAGGCATCATATGACCAGCTCAGCAAGTTTGAGGACCTCTGCCCTAAGCAATAATGATCAATGGGGACAGCATTTCCTGTCAGCGAATGAACAGCTGGAAGAATTGAGGGGCTGAGATGAATCCTCAGGAGGTGTTCAGATATTGTAGAATAGAAAACCCATGGGGCCTTAATCTGCCACTTGCTTCAAATGGGTTTTATTATGACTACAGCAGGCCCCACACTTATTACCTTTCCCCATCACTCTCTCGATATTTTGTAATATTTCCCCTTTGGTTTTATTTGTTTGAATGGTAAGTGGGTAACTCTTCATTATAAATGTATTGTGATATTTGTATGGTGTTGCACAGTGGCCTGAGTGCCTTGGCTAGGAGGTACCTTAATAAATTAAATGTTTATGCCCTGATCACTAATAGCCAGGAAATGCCTGACACATTTGTGGTTGTTAGGCAGGCCATTCGTCTGGTTTTAACAAGCTGGACAGTCCTGTTTTTGTCTGGTTTGTTCCCTGTCCAGTGCTGATGTAAAACCAGACGTGGTTTTGTCCTCTAGCATGCACGGAGGAGGCCATTTTGCAGAGTACCCTGCTTCACCTCTGCCAGTAGGATCTCACATGCATGCTGTGTGTGAGGTCACGCTGGCAGTGGTGGGGTCATGCAGGTGGGAACAGGGACAATGAGGGCCCACATCTTGGATTCTGGGCATTCATCATAGGGTGACCATTTTTGCTTGATGGAAATAAGGGAAAAACACAAGGGAAAAATACTTTTTTAAAGGACATTTTAGTGAAACACCATTTCCCTTAGCATATCATATATTTTCTTTCAAGTGTGCATTTCCACTGTCCTCAAGTTTACAATGCAATTAAGTACCATTTTAAACACTAAATTGAAGTTTATCAGTTTTAATATGTTTCAATACATCTTAAAATAAGGGACAGGTAATCACTCTAAGGACAAATCAATTAAATAAGGGATGGTCCCTTAAAATAAGGTACACATGGTCACCCTACCACAGATGTCAGAAATCATGCAAATAAAAACATTAAGAGAAGGAATATAAAATAGCTGCTTTTTAAATGGTTGAAACTAGAATTGAGCCCTTAGATCTAAACTTCCTGTCAGCTACAATCTCAACAATGGGACTGAGTAAATTCCAGCTCCAAGTTTTTGTGGCTGACCTTTAGAGCACAGACCCCCTCTAACCATCACACCTGAACTCATAATGCTATTGAGATGTGGCCCAATCAGCAACCACCACTCAGCCTGCCTCAATATATGAACAAACTCTTCTGGCCTTGGTCACTGTATCAGTCTCTCATTGCTAGGAAAAGACCAGTTCTTTGAACAGAACCTCTTAGCCATGTGAACAAACAGCAAACAAGCCCTGTAATGACTAATCAGGTAATTAATTTATTTCTCTCGTTTTTCTTCTTCTTCAGAACTTTGTGTTTTCAGGGGTTACAGCTTCAATATTGACAAGAGGGTCAAGCATCTTCTATCTATTAATAGAGAGGATGGGTGTGGTCCCCCACCACTTCTGGCTGGTCACTAGTTTCTGGTAGTGCCCTCCCCAATGGTCATTACAGTATATAAAATGCATTTTAGTATATTTTTCTTTCCCTTTGACTTGCCCATCACTAGATGAGCATGGCGCAGGCTGAGCAGCTGTGCAGAGGAGGAGAGGCGGAAGGCAGCTGGCTGTCCTACCACTGGTAGGGACTCAAGACATTAGAGCCAGTGTGTGGGAGGAGGAAATCAGGCTGTAAGTGCTGGCTCTTCTGAAGCTGATGCCAGAAGGCCAACAGGGCAGGGTGGTCACAGGTGAAAGGATCTACAGGTGGGTATTACTGTGCCTACTGCTTCTGCTACAGGACAATCACTTGAGTTGCTGACCATACATAGCCCCAAAAATAGGGGTCCAAGCAACTGGTTGCTTTGTCTGTTGTTAAAGCCAGCCCTGGAAAGAGAAACCAGGTTTAAACACCGGTGCTGAGAGTGAAGAAGGGAAAATGGGAACAGTGTCCTGGTGGCAATGTGGTGGTAGGTGGAGCAGGAAGAGAAAGGTCTGGTGCTCCAGTGGGGTGGTGGAAGTGAGGATTCTGAAGGTAGTGATGATGGGGTGCTGTGGAGTGGGAGCTGGAATTTGGCAGCTGCATTGTGTGGGGAAGGAGGATTAAGGCCCAATGTCACCCTACAGGAAAAAAGACCACTCTCATTGGAGTTAATGGGAGTTACGCTATCCTGTGAATGGGAATTGATCCAGAAGGGATTTAGTGCAGAGCTGAGAGAATCAAGGTATGGCAGTTGCTGATGCTGGAATTATCTGGATTCAGCAGCCAATGGATGGTGTGTGTTGAGGGACAGATATTTGTTTGGCGGCCATGTTGTAGTAGTTTATTGTGAATGGCCTGCAAACTTCAGCCTGTTGGATAGTCTTATTTATAAAAATAGGTACAGTCTCCTTTCCCACCTTTACAGGAACATTTGCTGTAACTGGCTGGAGGGCAAACATCATTTGTGGGAGCCTGTCCAAATGCAATAACTCTGTAATGAGCAATGCTTCCCTCCCCCCCCCCCCCCCCCCCCCCCCCCCGGCCCGGATCACAGAACCAACCTCTTTGCACAAAAGGCTGATCTCTGCATTAGTTATATGGAGTAATGAGCATAAAGACATCTGCCCCTAGAACATGGTTCCAGCACCCGCCCTTCTGTGCTGAACATAAGGCCCTGGTTCACTTCAGCATTTAGAAGCTTCAAGAAAGTGTTATCCAATACCAGCCACAACCACTGTCACTGACATGATTCCTGGGCAGAAAATACTCTAGAATATATGTACCCAACCATATTAATATTTTGTTAAAGAAACATTTATCTTGGGAGGAAACGGCCCTTTCAATCTGGGGTTACTGAACCTGTAATTTTAACGGGGACCATACCTGTCTCCAATAGGAAATTAAAGATTCTGAGGCTGTCCTCATGGCTGACCTGAAAAACTGACAGCAAGAAAATTTCAATTTTTGTTATAAACTATTAAATTATAAACTATTAAAATATATCCCCATCTTAAATGTAGGTACTTTGGACCTCTTTCTGCTACCCCTTCCAGAGAGGTGGCCTTTTGCTAAGATCACTTATATCAATTTAACATTCAATATGTTGTGGGGACTTGCAATGGAGATGGACTTAGTTAACGGGTGGGCATTTTCTGTTTTACTGTTTACTGAGTGCCAATAGTATGCTAATTTTTCTAACTGTGATCTCCAACTTCTATTACCTTATTAATGCATCAGTGGTTGTATTCTTGTGGTACAAAGTGACACCTGCTGGCCAGTTACAATAACATTGTTTGAATTCCTGGCACGAATGAAATGCAGGGTGAGCTCTGCAGGTGGTGGGAGACATCTGGTGTGGGGTATCAGAACTCACAACTGGCCTGTCCTTAGAATGTGGCTTACAATGGGTCCCAAAATAAGCAGTGTTTTTCATCATGCTTTTTACCATGGATGTACCAGGATCTGCAAAGCAACCTTTATACTAGATTTTCAAAATTATATGAAAAATTACCAGCCTGGACACACAATCTACTTGCTGCCCTTTGCCATGGGCATGGTGATGAGACAAAGTATTTGCTAGTTGAGGGTGACACACTGTAGGCCTTTGTTGCCTCTGTAGGCTGAGCTTATCGCACATACCTGCGGTTACTTGCAGTCTTCCCCACAAGCTCCCTGTGTGCCACCCTCCCACCCCTCTCGATTCCAGCGACTCCCTGCAGCCCCCACCTTCCCCCATGCCACAGGCTCTGTGTACCTCCCACCTCTGTTCCCTCTCTGCCATCTGTCAGGGTCTCTGGGTGCCCCCAGCTCCCGCTGCCTCCCCCGCTCTTCATACTACCCCCCCCCCCCCCCCAATGCCAGGCTCCCAGTGCGCACCCCCCTCCCCACATTCTTATTGGCTGTTTCTATCTCGGCCAACAATGGTGACAAGGCTGCTCGGGGCGCCCGACCACCGAGGTCAAGCCCGGGGAGAACAGCCCCGCCAGGCCGCGCGTGCTGCCCTGTGACGCCATGAGGGTTTGGGCCGGAGAGACGTCATCTCAACGCACTGTGACGTAAGAGGCTTTGTGCCAGCCAAGCTGTGGGGCTGGGGCGTCCTACTTAGCCCCTGCGGGGCTCGCAGCCGCCACCAGGGCGCAGGCGCGAGGGACAGCAACGGGCGCGCGGCTCGCGCAGCCAGGATAATGACCTCTGCAGCGGGCTCCAGCGCCGGCTTGAAGCGAAGCTGTTGTACAAAAACTACAGTATCCGTCATGCCCCGGGACGCAAAACCCCCTTTCCTGCCCGCGCTGAGCTGGAGCTTTGCATTCTGGAAGATGGAGTCCTGGAGCATCCATGCCAGCCGCCACGTGGCCGGAGGTGGAAACACAACTACCATTTACCATGATGCCTTGCGCCCGGGGCCATGGAACCTGCGCCGCGTTCTGTGAGGCATGCTGGGAGCTGTAGTTCCCTCCAACCCCTAGCGAGAGAGTCGGACTCCTTGTGGGCCCCCCGTTCTTGTCCTCTGATTCGCGGCGGGGGGGCGAGGAGGGGCTGCTCGCGGCAGCGGCGGGGGATGGGTCTAGGTTGCCTGCGCTGCGCGAGCAAAGCTGCTATGAGGCGATGGCGGCGCGGGGGGCTTTGGGCGCTGCCCCCGAGCAGCCAGAGGGGCCTGGGCGGGGGCCCCCTCGGGGTGACTGAGGTAAGAGCCCCGGTGGCCTGGGCTGGGCGGGCGCTGGGGGTTGCAGCCTGTGGGGCGCGGGGGCAGATAACGGAGCGGGGTTAGGGTGACCAGACAGCACGTGTGAAAAATCGGGACAGAGGGTGGTGGTAGGGGATTGGGGGGGGGGGGGGGGAGACTAATAGGAGCCTATATAAGAAAAGGACCCCAAATCGGGACTGTCCCTATAAAATTGGGACATCTGGTCACCCTAGAGCTGGGGGATACGTATGGTGCTGGCTGTGGCTGGTACGAGGGCAAGAGCTCGGCTGGCTTCTTGTTTGGTGGGGCTTGGCTGGTGGGTGAGAACAAGGGGGTGAAACCCCAGGGATGTGTGTGTGGGGGAGTCCTAGTGGCTTGGGTGGGATTCCTGGGCTGACTTCCTGACCGTGCCACACACTCCCCATGTCTGTGCCTCTGCTTTTCTAGCTGTGTCACAGGGGCCTCCAAAACCTCCCCATCTCGTGAAAGTTTCTGAAGTGCTTTGAAAGTGTGACTTGCTCCCTAGGGACTGGTACAGTATTTCCTATGAAGCCACCAGAAGCTCCAGTTAAGACAATGGGTAGCAGTAGAGCGTGAGATTTTTCTCTCCTGGTCCTGGGACAAGCAGAAATAGTTCATTGATTTATTTGTATTTTTAAAATCATCACAAGAGGCTCCTCTAATTGTTGACTAAAAAATACACTAGATGACTATGTCCACAAAAACATAAGAATGGCCTTACTGGGTCAGACCAAATGTCCATCTAGCCCAGTATCCTGTCTTCCAACAGTAGCCAATGCCAGGTGCCCCAGAGGGAATGAATAGAACAGGTAAGTGATCCATCCCCTGTCACGCATTCCCAGCTTCTGGAAAACAGAAGCTAAGGACACCATCCCTTCCCAGCCTAGCTAATAGCCATTGATGGCCCTATCCTCCATGAACTTATCTACTTCTTTTTTGAACCCTGTTATAGCCTTGGCCTTCACAACATCTTCTGGCAAAGAGTTCCACACGTTGACTGTGCGTTGTGTGAAAAAATATTTCCGTTTGTTTGTTTTTTTTAAATCTGCTGCCTATTCATTTCATTTGGTGACCCCTAGCTCTTGTGTTATGAGGAGTAAATAAAGTGTTTACTCTTCTCCACACCAGTCATGATTTTATGGACCTCTATCATATCTCCCCTTAATCATTTCTTTTCCAAGCTGTCAAGTATCAGAGGGGTAGCCATGTTAGTCTGGATCTGTAAAAAGCAACAGAGAGTCCTGTGGCACCTTTAAGACTAACGGATGTATTGGAGCATAAGCTTTCGTGGGTGAATGTCCACTTCGTCAGATGCCACATGACTCTCTGTTGCCTTTTCCAAGTTGAAAAGTCCCAGTCTTATTAATCTCTCCTCATACGGCAACTGTTCCATACCCCTTATCATTTTTGTTGCCATTTTCTGAACCTTTTCCAATTCCAATATATCTTTTTTGAGATGGAGTGACCACATCCTCCATGTAGTATTCAACCTGTGAGTGTACCATGGATTTATATAGAGGCAATATGATATTTTCTGTCTTATTATCTATCCCTTTGAGCCTGCAAACGAGGCTCGCAGCTTGTGCCAGGAGGAGAGGGAGGCTGGTCACAAGTCATGGGAAGCAGTGGCTCCTTTCCTGATCCTGTCTTGTAGAGCAGAATCCTAACAGGGATGCTGGAAAGTGTTCACTCACTGCCTGCTCCTTAACATCTATGTGTTCCTTAATGAAAGGCACACTTTAAAATGCCACGTGAACTGTGCACTAAATAGTAGATGGGCACTGGTGTCACTGTCATGTGTCATGCATTCTGACACATTAACAGCTGTGAATTGTCCATAGAACTGGGCTGAAGGTAACTGTAGCTCACTCTGCTTTTATTTTCTCACCATTCTGACCAAATCAATGCCCCAGTGACAGAACTTATGGTGGACTATAGGAAGCCCCAAATAGCCACCTACTTTGCATGTTCCTAAGGCTGGCTCTGGGCAAGATGCTCTGGGAGAGGGGCAGCCAGACTCCCGGGTAGCCAACTGGATATTGGGTAAATATGGCAGCTTGTTTCCTGAAGGAGCTTTTGATCTGGAACTGGTAAGTATACTGTAGTCATGCTTCTGGACCAGCTCATCTCCTTCCCAGGGGCATTTTCTCCTTGATTTCTGTAAGAGCAGAGCATGGTGCAGTCCAAATCAGTTTGTATCACTCTACCATAATAAGCAAAAGCCAGAGATGGGTTGGAACCACAGAGATGGGATCTATTCAGTTAGCCCCTAATTAGGAGATATGGACCAGGTGGTCGGGTTCAGACTCATTTCTGTTAATAACATTTGCCACTCTTTTATATAGGCTTCTCCACCACAGATCTCAAATTGCTCACAAAAATAAATATCATTAGACCTATTTGACAAATACGAAGTTGAGGCACAGAGGTCAGATGATGGCCAGCCTCACGCAGTAAATCAGTGGCAGAGTCAGGAATGAAGCTAGGACTCCTGACTTTCAGAAATTGGACTATGTTGCCTCCCTTTAATTACACATGTTGGCATTTTCTTACTAAAGTGGGGAGAGGGCATGTGGTGAGATTGGATGAGTGTTGATAGGTTGGGAATAATACTCCTTCTTAGCCGCCGCCTTTTTTTTTTTCAGGAGCAGCTGGTCACTTTTAAAAAGAACCTTTTGTTCTTCCTCTCTCGGTTTTTTTTTCCCAGTGCCGCAGTAATTGCTATAAATCTGTTTATGTTGCAGACTCCTCCGACCTTTGGGTTCCTGTTTGACATTGATGGAGTGCTTGTTCGGGGACGCTATGTGATTCCTGCTGCCCAGGAGGCCTTCCGGAAACTGGTAGACTCTAATGGACAGCTCCGGGTGCCGGTAGTCTTTGTGACAAATGCTGGGAATTGCTTACAGGATGTCAAAGCCCAGGAACTCTCCGATGCTCTGGGGTTGAAGGTAACAAGAGAATCAACCCCCTCTATCCTGGGGCATTGGGTGGAGGCCTTGGGTTTTAAATTGAAGCTACACAGGTTTTTAAAAAAAAAAGTACATGTGCGGGAGACTCTTCACTTTGACAGCAGAAATCCCATGTCTCTTTTCATCAGTGTCCCCCTACCAGGAACTCAGTGGGAATCCATTGTCATCAGTCATTCACTTTATTTAACTTTCTTCAGCACTATAGGATTGCAAAATCAAAGCTAAAAGAAGAACCCAAGTTTAGTCAAAATTAGAAACTAAGCATGTAAATAGCAAGAGAGCCAGTTAGAGGCCCTGCGGAGATGTTCTTGTGCAATATACAGCTGGTCACTTGAAACTAGTCTGAGATCACATTTCATGCACACTGCCAAACAGCCATCAGCGGGGAACAACATGCTCACTAGTTGTCAAAAGGCTTCTTATCCCAGCTCCACTTAGCTAGGCTGGCCAGTCACCTATCCCAGTGTCTGTAACTGAAAAGACCATGTCTGAGCTGGAGGAAGGAGATATTCTACTGCTACAAAACAAGTCCAAATGGTTATGTAGCTGCACAGCTGACATCAGCACTGCCCTGCTGCCAGTTCTGTCCTTACCATAGAGCTAATTCATTCACATGTTTCTTGTATCGGAGCAGCAAGTAAGACCCAGTGGAGCAAGGTAACCAGGTATACTCTCCAACTAAGAATTCTGGAGCAGTCGGATCAACCCATTAAGTCCAGAGATTTAAAGCTGTTCAATCCAGACTAGTTCTCAAAGCTGTGTTTTAATTCACCAGGCTCAGAAGGATAGTGGCTGGGCAGGCCCTATGTGTTCAGTCACTACACTGCTAAGCACCCCAATGTTGCTATCTAAATGATGATGGCCCTTAGTTCATTAGACATCTGGGGCTGGTAAGAAGGCCATCAAAAGATGGTGCTGGATTGGTTCTAGCCCAAGATATTCAGTGGGGTGGAACGTGTGGTGGCCTTGTTCTCAGAGGTCTAGCTCCACTTCAGAATCTGCTCCTAGTGACATGGTGAGTAGAATACAGTGGAGTAGAGAGTATTATCTGTATGCAAGTTTGTTTGGGTAGTGGTTATGGATGCAGAGTTCTTCTCTGTGTTGGCTTAACCAGCTGGAACTCAGCCTGCGGCTGTGGGTTGCCCTGGTTGTCCACCTCAGTTAGGGTGACCAGATGTCCTGATTTTATAGGGACAGTCCCGATTTTGGGGTCTTTTTCTCATATAGGCTCCTATTACCCCCCCTCCACCCAGTCCCGATTTTTCACACTTGCGGTCTGGTCACCCTAACCTCAGTGTGGGCTCGTCTCCTCCCCCTACAAATGAAATGAGGGGAAAGGGGGTGTGATGTTGTGCAGTCTATATGGTTTTATAAAAATATGATACATTATATTCACTTAACTGGCATATGCTTCATGCAAAAGGTCTCTTGTTAGGTATCATTACAAAGTTTTATAATCTACTGAGTGTGATCATCCTATTTGTAGAAATGTACCACTCTTGTATCTAAAACTAGAAATATAAAACATAACTCTGAGGGCCTATTGTCATTATGTAAAGTGTGGGCCATTAATGATGGCTTGGAATCTTGATGACTCCCATTAACCAGGACCATTGTCTGCAGATAGACTCACAGGTAAATACAGCTTCCTGTATATGTGTGTGCTGGCAAGTGGGTAATGAAGTCTTGCAGTGACATGTGATCATGTCACCTGAACTGGAATCCATCTTTAACCTGGTGCTTTCCCAGTGGGGGGATGGAAACCCAGAGGGACAAAGGGTTCCCGCCTTATTCAAAAGATATATATATATAAAAATAAAGGGGTGGAAGAGAACACAAAGGGGAGAGGAGCCATCATGAAGAATCCCCTAGCTATCACCTGAGCTGGAATAACAGCTGTACCAGGAGAAAGAATTGTGCCTGGGCCTGGAAGGTGTCCAGTCTGAGAAAAAACTTACTGAAGCATCTCTGAGGGTGAGATTATCTGTATTCAGTTTGATTAGGCATAGATTTGCGCATTTTATTTTATTTTGCTTGGTGACTTACTTTGTTCTGTCTGTTACTACTTGGAACCACTTAAATCCTACTGTCAGTATTTAATAAAATCACTTTTTATTTAGTAATTTACTCAGAGTATGTATTAATACCTGGGGGAGCAAACAGCTGTGCATATCTCTCTATCAGTGTTAGAGGGCGAACAATTTATGAGTTTGCCCTGCATAAGCTTTATGCAGGGTAAAACGGATTTATCTGGGTTTAGACCCTATTGGGAGTTGGGCATCTGAGTGCTAAAGACAGGCACACTACTGTGAGCTGTTTTCAGGTAAACTTGCAGCTTTGCGGCAAGTGATTCAGACCCTGGGTCGGTGTTGGAGCAGACGGGAGTGTCTGGCTCAGCAAGACAGGGTACTGGAGTCCTGAGCTGGCAGGGAAAACAGAAGCAGGGGTAGTCTTTGCACATCGGGTGGCAGCTCCCAAGGGGGTTTCTGTGATCCAACCCGTCACAGGGAGTAACAGCTGAGTGCTGTGTGGGGAATGGAGAGCTTCCATCCTGCTGACTCTGGTCTCTTTTTCCTCCTGCAGGTATCTCCAGAGCAAGTGATCCTCTCCCACAGCCCCCTGCATCTCTTCCGTCAGTTCCATGAGAAGTGTATGCTGGTGTCTGGGCAGGGGCCAGTGGAGGAGAATGCCAGGAAGTATCCTTTGCAGTTCTGGGGCTATGGACCCTGCTTGTCCCATCAGAGCTTCACAACTGTGCTGTATTGGCTGTGCCTGGGGGGGCAGTGATATTTGGATACGTACTGGGACACCTGTGGGGCCAGCCTGTGGGAGGTAGGGGAGCGGGAAAAGGTCTTTTGATTTATTCTGAGCATCTTGTGGGGAGGGGACCCTTTGGAAGACTTGAAACTTTGGACTAAGTTGCAGTCTGTCTTCTGGATGCGCCCTTGTGGCCTGTTTTGCTTCTTGCACTGACTTGGTTAGTTACGGCCCATGCTTCCTGCCTCCATTTTACTATGATTGGTGCAAAACTCCTAGCTTCTGTAATCTTTTATATTGCAGTCCATGCCAGGTGGCAGTCAGACATATTATAGGCAGGTGCTGTGCAATCTTTCCTTACACAATTTTGTCCAGTGTACTGTTCTCTGCTAATTGGGTCCCAGGCTCCCCCAACTCTGCTGATGTGTCTGATCTTTAACTCCCTGTGCTGCTCCAAATCTAGAACCCACCCACAAAAGCTTTGCCAAAATATATCTGTTCTATTCTGACCTGTAGATACCAGTGCTGTTTAACAGGTTAGAGAATTTCCCTGTGTTATGCAAGGTCATATTAGATGATCATAATGGTCCCTGGTCTTAAAATCTATGAATCTATTCCATCTCTGCTGCACCTGTCTCGTTACCAGAGACTATTGATGGGTAAGCGTCTTTCATAGATCCCAAGGTCAGAATGGACCATTGTTATCATCTAGCCCAGGGGTCGGCAACCTTTCAGAAGTGGTGTGTCGAGTCTTCATTTATTCACTCCCATGAAACATTAAAAGTTTCATGTGCCACTAATATATTTTAATGTTTTTAGAAGGTCTCTTTTTATAAGTCTATAATATATAACTAAACTATTGTTGTGTGTAAAGTAAATAAGGTTTTTAAAATGTTTGACGCTTCATTTAAAATTAAATTTAAAATGCCGAGCCCCCCCGGACCAGTGGCCAGGACCTGGGCAGTGTGAGTGCTACTGAAAATCCACTCGCGTGCCGCCTTCGGCACACGTGCCATAGGTTGCCTACCCCTGATCTAGCCTGACCTATATAACACAGGCTATAGAACTTCCCCAAAATAATTCTTAGAGCATATATATATATATATATATATATATATATATATATAATTTTTTAAGCAAAAGATCCAATCTTGATTGAAAAATTGTCAGTGATGGAGACTCCACCATGTGTTCTCTTGCACAAGTTTATCCACAGACTTTTTCTCTTTATCTACATGCAATTCCACTGAAGCTAGTGAATTTGCACCCACTTACCAGGTGTGACTTGGCAGCCCTCCTTCTGTAACCTTTCTGAGAGTCGCTGTCCTGCTGTGCTCTGGAGACTTGAGACTTCCGAAGTTGCCGTGAATGGATTTGATCTGAATTGTCCTCTCTGGTGCTATGGGATGGTCTTCCAGTAATGCCCTGAGTCAATATTGGACTTCCAGAAGAAGTAGGGGTAGGAAATGACCCAGTTTTTATAGGGTAATGGGATTTCCAACTTGGGGTGAGCTGTTTGAAATCATCTACATGACTTAGAAGTCCTATTGAAAGTCACTGAGACTTGTGCTCCTAAATCCCTTAGGTGCTTTTGTAAATCAGCCCATAATCTGTAAAGAGCAGGCTCTATTTCCTTCCTTGACTGTCTGAAATAGTGTGGGGTTCCGGAATGTGGTTACCATAGAGGATGTGAGGAAGGCATTTCCCCTGCTGGACATGGTTGATCAAAGCCGTAGACCAAAGGAGCTGGTAAATATCAACCTGTCTGTGAGACTTGGTGACCTGGGATTATAGCATTTGTATGTTATGGCCTTTGATAGAATAGCTCTGAGGTCATCTATAACTAGCCCTCTTTACACCATTCATTAGAGTGACTCCTGTTGGGGGAGGTTGGGATTGTTACTGAGCTCCCTGGAGGTCTGCACTCTTACATAGCTCTCTGCAATGGCCTCAGCTGGAAGAGGCTAGAGCTGCAGTAGCTTTGACACACCCCCTTCCACCCCCCAGTATCCTAGTGTTTACAACCAAGATTTTTCAAGAATGATTAGTGATTTTGTGTGTGTGTGCGCGTCTGTCCGTCCGTCCGTCTGATTTAAGACTTCTTAAAAGGGCCTGATTTTCAGCAAGTATTGAGCACCTGTCTGAAAAATCAGACCCCGTGAAGACTTCTAAATGTGGGCTTCCAAAATGACTAGTCCCTCTTGAAATTCTTGGCTCTCATCTTTACTATCCCATTATGTCAATACCAAATCTGTTTAGTTTTGTATTATTAACCCAGCCTTGCTTGTTTTTTCCTACAGCCTCCTCTGACCACTGACTTCCCTACCATAGAAGGTAAGTGCTATGCTTTGTCCATGTTTATGCTGTTATCCTGCTTGCTATTCAGCCAAGCCAGCTGGATAGCCATTTAGTGACGGGACATCTGACGGAATGACTGATTCAGATGCCGTAGTACACAGTGTTTATTTGTCCCCTTCCAGAAGAAGTATATTGTAGTGGACCAACTTATTTTTATTTTATTTGTTGAATGGGTGGCCATATGAGCTTCCATGTACTGTATCTCTTAAATGTTTCAGGCGTGATTCTGTTTGGGGAGCCAGTCCAGTGGGAGACAAGCCTGCAGCTGATTATTGATGTCCTCCTGAGCAACGGGAACCCTGGGGTGGAGCTGGCAGCAGTGCCATATCCCCATATACCTGTCCTTGCCTGTAACATGGATCTTTTGTGGATGGCAGAAGCCAAGATGCCAAGGTGAAAAACATATTTGTTAAGGTCACTTTTAGCCTAGTTTATTCAGCTACCCTGTTGATGAGCGCTGCTTGAGACCTAACCTACATCTCTGTAATGTGACTAGGAGACCTTTTAGTGGGGTTACAGTATATATTTGTTTCTCTAATGTTGTTTGAAAGGGTGGCACTATTTGGAGAGACCTCAAAGTTGCGTTGGGAACTCCGGCCAATATTTTCACAATTGGGCCTTTTTTTATTTAGATGCCTAAGTCCGAGTAGATGCTTCGGTACTGCTAAACCCAACACCTTCATATTTAGAAAGGATGGCTTTCTGCGTCAAGGACTATGATTAGGTGACTTCACAGTTCTGAAGTTCAACCCTTTTTGGGTCGTTGAGGCAACAGAAAAATGTGCACTTTTTATTTAAGTGCAAAAAGCCTCTTCTCTTCTTTCCCTTTTGCATAAACTGAGCTATCTGGTTGAATTCAGTTCACACCTTTCCAAAAGATTCACCACTCTTGGGTCAAGCCCAAGCACCAGACTGCTCATCCCAAGTGGAAAATTAAAAACAGAAAAAGTTTGAGTTTTAAATAAAGACAGAATTTGGCCCATGTCTGCAGCTTCTGGTGTTTCTAAGCCATTCATATGTCTGAAGGTAGATTTGATTTTTTTATTTTTTTTATTTTTTTTAATTCCAATGTCTAGTAGTTAGTAAGATGGTCTCAAACAATGAGGAATACATAAGATAAATGTGAGAATCGACATGTGATGCACACTTTTTGGAGAGGCTTTTATATGGGGGGGGGGTAGGTTCTCTGTGTATTTAATATCCAAGTAAATTCAAAAGAAGGGATGGCAGGGTGGGGACTTCTGTTCTTCTGTCTTCAAGTTGTTCGCATGTAGGTGTGGATCAGGGTAGAGTTTCATCTCTCTTGGGAGATGATCATAGCCGTAAGATGGATAATGGTTTCTGTGCAAATGCCAAAGGGCCAGGGGGCACTGATGATACTTTTTCTGGGGCAGATTTGGCCATGGCACCTTTCTTGTCTGCTTGGAGAACATCTACAAAAAAGTGACTGGCAGGGAGCTGAAGTATGAGGCCCTGATCGGCAAACCCAGCATTGTCACTTACCAATATGCTGAGTATCTGATCGAACAGCAGGTGGAAAGACGAGGGTGGCCATCTCCCATCTGCAGGCTCTATGCTGTTGGGTAAGAGACTACTTCCTGTGTGTTTCCTTAGGGGTCTTCAGCCCTGGTTTTGTAGCAGAGTTTTATGAGGAGTTGTTTAAATAAAAAAAAATAAACTCCTGAGGCATTTCTGGAGCTTCCTATTCTAAATGCTGATCTGAACTGCATTAGGACAAAAGGTCACTAAACCACGACTCCCTGCATTTCCATGAAATTGACTGGAATAGTCAGCCTGCTTGAGTCACTGTTGCAGGATGTGACTGAGATACATAGCGTAGCTCTGGAATTTCACATCAGTGTACTAGCATCAACCAGCCAGTAATTACATTTTACAGCCACTTCAGACAAGGTCCATCAAACATTCTTTGGGGGCAGAGGGGGGAACAAGAAGGAATATCTTCCTCATAACCAGCATTGTGCAAATGGCTGGACACGGGGCTGTTACCATGTTCCTCTCAATGTGACATTGGCTGCTGCTAGAGTTGGTATGCTGGATTAGACAGGCCACTGATCTGACCTGCCAAATTCTATGTAAGTACCTGACTCTAGCTCATTCCTTGCCTTCCCCCACCCACCTTTTATGCTGGACCAATCCCAGCCTGCCTATGTTCAAATCAAACTTGTGAAGTAACCGATTTCCCTCATCTGATGGCCATGCACAGGGATAATCCAATGTCTGACATCTATGGTGCGAACTTCTACAACCGCTACCTCAAGGCTGCGTGTCAGGCCCGTGCCCAGGCCGAGGTGAAGAGGAGTGTGGTGGTGGCAGATCCCCGGAGTGAGGACCATTCAGAGCCGAGGAAGGATTGGTACGTCTCGTTGGAGAGTTGCAAGTCAATTCTGGTCTGCACTGGGGTCTACAGTCCTCATGGAGATGTGCCCGCTGACCCACATGAGAGCGTGGTAGAGACTGTGTTCCACGGGCACCGGGACTTCCGCTTTGACACCAGCCTAGTGGAGGCATCTTATGTGGTGCAGGATGTGAATGAAGCTGTGGAGCTTGTCTTTGAGAAGGAGAATTGGAGCCAGGAGTGAAATGGGAGTGGCAAAATCTACAGTCGTCAGGGTTGAGGAGGGAAGGATTGGGATCTTCTAGTCTAACTTGTCCTAAAGTGTGTGTGTGTGGGGGGGGAATTCCCAGTGCATTGTGGGGCCTGATAGCAAAGGTCCCTTGTCTTAATATCAGTTGGTCAGTCTATTGTTACTAGCAGGGTAACGATCTAAATCTGGCCAGGTCCATGTTTACACATTGCTGTTGCTCCTGTGCATTAAACTGTAATGGGAACAGGATTGGATAGATCATCCTTGTCGCTCTTGCCCCCATGTTTGTGGGGCTCTGCTTGACCAAAGCCCTTTCCCTTTCAAATCCCCTCAGTGCTTGAGAAGCTTATCCCTGTTACACACGGGGAGGGGGAGCATCATAGACCCATGCATCAGTTATGTCCTACACAAACCTTTTAAGTAGAATGTAAGTGGAGCCTGGCCTCTGTACTGACCCTTGGCCCAGGGTGAAATTGATAATGAAGGGTTAATGTCTCTTCCAGATGTGCTTTGATGCCCTGGCCTGCTAACTACCTTTTTGTCTGGGGATTGAGAGTGCACATAGTGTTGTCTTGATAGCACCTGTGCTCTTAATGGCCTTGTGCTGGATCAGAAACTTTGTCTCTTGCATCCTCATCTCTGTTTCATGGCTCCCCAGCAACATAAGGGGTGGTAGTTTAGCTCATAGGAAAACCTGGGCAGCCATAGCAACTTGGTGCCCTGCCAAAGATGGAATTAAAATCTTCTCATTGTAACTTAAATGCATTCTCTGATTGCCAACAGCCCCCTCCTGCTTCCTAAGGGGGAGCACAAGTAGTCTTGCTCCAAAGATGCCAAGGAATGAACCTGGGATTTATAAACTACCAGAGGCAAGGAAGCTGCATTTTGCAGCAGCCCTAGGTTCTGAAGCCCCAATAGAGTCCGTGTGGGCACCAAAATGGACCCTTGCACCCTCCATAAGAGTGGTGAAACCTCTCCTACTGTGCCCCCCCCCCCCCCCATTGGTGCTGCTTCCTGGGAACTAGGGTCAGTAGCTCAAGCCTGCCCTGCATTGCTGGCTGCTGTGATAGGTCACCCACTTACTTTATTCTCTTATGTAGCGCTGTTAAATTGCCCTTTGGGAGTGGAGCCATAAACATCAGCCAAACCTAAGGCCTCTGGACATTCCCAGTTTTGGTCTCTGGGCTTTTTAAATGCAGAAGTTTTTTCCTAGATGTAGTTTGCTCCTTAGGGATGCCCTGAACTCTAATTCTCTTTCCCTTTCCTTCCTCTCCCCAAATTGCTGTGAAGTGCTCTCCAAAGTAGTTACTGCTACTCCTGGATTGGCCAGCAGCTTAATGCTGCTGCAGCAGTGCCAGACCCTGCTTTAACTTTCCTTCCCCTTCCTGACCCTGATGCTTCCAGTTCCTTAGCCCTCATTCTTAGGGGAGAGTTTGAGGCTTGCGTCTTCGTTAAAAATTCTTAAGAATGTCTTTGAAAATTTCCCAAGATGAAACTCAACATGAATACTTAGTCTTGCCATGAGTGTAGGGGACTGGACTAGACTAGACGACCTCTCAAGGTCCCTTCCAGTCCTATGATTCTATGGAAGATGTCAGCTCAGAAACAGGTTAATTTTAATCCTCTAAAAGATTTATGTGATCCACTCTGGCAGTACTACAAATGATTCTTGATATCAAGTGGAAAGGCCTGACTGATGTCTGTGTTTTGTGCCTCTGCACTTCTGTTGACATCACTGGCTGTACTGACTCACACCACTAAATAAGATCCGTATTGAGGGCCACAGTCTCTTTGCAAACATACCCATTTTTAAGCAGCCACTCACTCATGCAGAGCATAAGCTGTGATCTTTTCATAAATATATTTTGTTCTCAGTTAAAATATCAGAGTACAGGTTTGTAGATTTGCTATGAGCACCTTATTTTTCATACCTCCTCTTTGGTAACACTGGATTAGCCTAGTAGGGTTGCACAGGGACCCAAGCTCCTTCCTTCCACATGAAATACTAATTCAGGGGGCAGTAGTTTCTGAAGCAAGCTGTGTATTCTATCAGTGACCCTGGCAAAGAGGTAGTGTGTGTCTTCTCCCCCCGAACCTAACCCAAACAAATTATACACTTATATGCACTTTAACATTATGTTTCACTGTCACCGCTCCAGTTTTACTAATTCAAACAAGACCAAATCTCAATCGCTTCCAACTTCAGCTAATGGTGACAGGTCAGCACTTTTAGTGCTGAAGTGTGCTTTCAGC